>NC_051323.1:14755919-15057112 GCF_015220235.1 Choloepus didactylus | reverse complement strand
TGGCGATTTGCCAGAACTCACTGTAAATAGTAAAAATCAATGAAAACTCAGTGTTATAAGGCCATCAGGGTCCCTAAGGAGTATTAGCTAAGCTTCAGTTTGCACATTCTAAGAGGGGTTTGTGAGCAATTGAAATAACTTAGACACTAAATCTGAATTAACTGAATTTTGAGCAAAGAAGTCACAGAATTTTATATTGTTAAGGGATCACTCCGGCTGCTTTTATAAGAATAGACTGTAGAGGAAAAACGATGGAAGGAAGAAGACCAGGTAAGCGACTGTTGGAATAATCCAGGTGAGAGACGGGATATTTGGACAAGGGTTGTGGTGGTAGAGATGGTGAGAAGTGATCTAATTCATTTTGAAGAAATGGCCAAGAGGATGGGGATGTTAAGTTGACAAATGGCTACTGAAGTCTGCAGTTCAGAGGAGATTAGGAATCATACCTGCTTTGTTCTTCTCTCTCTGTAACATTTTCTGTTCTTCAGTTCAGAGATAAGATGATCTACCTCTTCCATGCCAAAGGCAGCCTAAACTGAATAGAATCATTTGGTACAAATTCTAATTTGTTATTGAGAAACCTGATTGGCCCAGCATTGGTCAGAGATCTACACCTTGACCAACAAGCTCAGCTACGGAGAGGAATGACAAGGCAAAAACATGGTCTAGCCCCGCAGTTGTGGGCAGTGGTTTCTGGACAAGAGTTGTATAGACCACCTGTAGTTGATCACAATATACAACAAAGATTTTATAGATGGAAAATTAATATATTTCTGAGATAAGAAACTTGAATGTTACTAACTTTGGTGAGGTGGGGAGAAATATCTATTTAAGGACTGCAGCAGAATACAAACATATCTATTAACCTTGATTTACAATAGAAAAATTGCAGAGATAATTCAATCAACCACCACTAATATCAGCACAGGCAAATGGTATCCTGATGGAAGATACTTTTTTTATATTCAAATTTAATAGCCAAATTTGAATATAACAGCCATTGATGAGTCTCAATATTATCACCAGATCACTAAATTCTCATAAAATTTTTCTTAACATCTACTTCTGGTACACTTATAATAAATTATAACATTTCTTTCTCACTTCTCAGAACTCCACCCCGTCTTTCTTAATTTTATCTGCGATAAACTTTTCATGGAAAAGAAGACTTTAAAATTTACAATAGCATAAAATAACAAATTGCTACATATGTGGAATAAATTGAAAAATTCCTTATTCCCTTCTCCAAAAGGGCCCAATATGCATTCTATGCTAATGATGGTCAAAGCTGACTATTGTCATTGACGTTAATGCAGCAACTATTTTGTAGGTCAAAATGTTCAAGTAATGCTGTCACAATACTGATGAATAAAGCCACTGAATGGTGTTGGTCATCATCTAAGACCCAGTCGGTTTAATGGTAAGACATATGCTAAAGTTGCCATAGAAAATGGATAGTACACTTTATTAGAACATACCATACACACAAGGTGTTGTTAATATCCCCCATCCCTTTCTGAAACTAGACATAAGGATCTCTCTATACTATCTCTTGTGGTGTGACCCTGCCCATGCTTGTTAAAAGTGAACATATCCGAGCCCTGAAGAGGAACCTAGCAGGAAATTTGCATTTTTAATAAGCTCCCCAAGGTGACTCTTATGTATACTCTAGTTTAAAAGCCACTTGCTGAGAGCCAGTATAACCAAATTTATTTACACATTCAGTAGAAGCCAAAAAAAAAAAAAAAAAGTGCCAAATGGAGAATGAGATGACAGGTTGTGTTTCAGAACCTTAAATGCTAGTGGGAAAGGAAGGGCAAGCATTGTGATAGGAGTGGGCAAGAAGCCAAGCTCATTAAAATTCTGACTGGCTCACTGCCTGATTTCCCAGTGACCTGGTCACATTTTAAGCAATCCATCAATCAAGAATAAATATTTAGTGAGAATGTGCAGCATGCTCAAGGTGTGGTATGATTTCTTCTGGTCCCTGGGCATATGGACATATGCTATACTTGCATGATTGATTGTGCATGATATCTCAGTATTTCTCTACTGTGTTGGCAGGACGAAGCTACTAGCATTCCCAAATTGCCCTCAATAGGCTACTTATGAAAGGAAAAAAACAAACAAACAAATCTATATAAGTGAGTCAGGTTGTCATATTAGACAATGTTGAATGCATCTGAGAAAAGTTTGGGGATGGATACAGTGTCTGGGACATCACAGCATTCTATGAGTTTGTTTACCACATTGACTAAACTGTCTATTTGAAACTATGCTGATTTTTTTCTTAAAAATATTTGCCTTATAAACTAGTTGAGGTTTAAAGAGCAGAAGAATTTAGAATCCAATGATCAGGATTGAATTTTGCTGACAGCACATTTTAAAAATGTTGATCATAATGAGTACCTTACAGGGCTGCTGGGATGACGCTGACCAAATGAATGACTGAATTAAAAGAAGAAAGCATATTGGCACGGTAAAGCGTTACACAAATACTATTTAAAAGAATCAGCTGTTCATTTCAGATAGACCCATGGTAAGACTGAAGTTTAAAGCTTGTCACTTGCCCTAGGATTTTGATAATGTGCCATGTGAAAACCATGGAAATCAGAAATTGTCAGGCTATTCAGCTCAATGTGTTAAGGATTTTCTAAGGTGATACATAGGGCTAAGATCCAATTTGGGAAGATAAAACCCAGGAAACGGGCAAGTGTGGCACTAGAAATATCTTTCAGCATTTCACCACCCTTAGCTTAATACGTTCATGATCAATCATTACAGCTATTTCAACAGCCATTCTTATTCTCCACCAGATACTTCACTGATCAATTACCTGCATTAGTTTATTTAATTTTCATGCCCATCTGAGAAAGACACTAAAGTGGCCCCATATTCATTTATGAAGAAAGTAAATTCTAGTAAAAAAGAGTGACTTGTTTATGGTTACACAAGAAGAAGATGAAATGTGAATTTAAAGTGAGACCGTTTCAAGTCCAGAACTCACACTGTGAAATACCTCATTATAATTCCTCCCAGTGTTTTTCATGATTTTGAATGACATATACTAAAAATATGTGTTTGTATTGACTATGCTCTTAGTCTATATTTTTTATGTTTCATGTAATATTAAAATTTTTCTATTGGACTATTTTTAAGATTTTAAATCAGATTCCTTACAATTGGGTTTTAAGCATTAGAATTGGTCCTCTTCAAAATAACATGTTCTGCCTTTAATAATCAATAAGAGGATGATATACTTTACATTTAATAATATTGATACTTCTAACATTTATTTCAAAATCTCAATAACATGTCTGGGTTAAATCCCCCAGAATTTAATCTTTGCTTTGAACTTTATTTTTGTGCCCCAAATAGTCAGGTGGAAAAGGATAAAGTAAGAAGTTTGCTTGACTAGCAAGTGAAGGGAAAGTAGTGATTCGGGAAGAAAGAGACCACACAGACAGGGACAGGGAACTTGTTGGGTGAGCCCAGCCAGCCATGGCTGGTTAGAATCCAAGAACTATTGGCCAGAGCTGGGTCTAGCCTCTCAGACTCAGCCTGCTGAGTCTCAACTGAGATGGCTGGATTTGATCTGTGTGCTGAGCAAGAAGTGGTGTAATGGCCTAAATAAATCGCAGAATACGTTCTAATTATTCTTTTTACAGTGTGGCTGTTAGGACTGTGGTTTGGGTCCTGGTTCTGGCATTTCTAATTGAATGGTCTGCAGAGATACTTAAATGCTCTATACCTAAGTTTCCTCATGAGTAAAATGGGGCATCAAAGCCTATTCCATTAGGTTTTTGTGAAGAGTGAACGTGTTAACGGATGCAAAAATATATAAACAAACACTTAGAAATTGGACCATAAGCTCTCTGTGTTAGCTATTTGTATGATTACCTCTTATTGTCTAGTCCAGTCCTGACCATACTGTAAGGACAGATGGTACAGTGCTTACCACAAAGATGGTGCTCAGCAAATGTTCACTGAATTATATAATATATTTAAACTTTCCTTGGCAAGATTATTTAACTCTTCATAAAAACAATAAATTATCCATATTGTAAGAAACTCATACATTTAAAAATAATTCACATGTACTCCTGGCCTTATTGGGTACTACTAGAGATGTTTCCTTTGTTAAAGACACAGCTAACAACTGACTATTATATATTTTCAGGAAAATACTGTATCTGATGGTCTCCAAGATATATGAATCCTACAATTTCCAATAAAAGAGCTCTGATGAGGAGAGATTTGGCTCTGGCCTGTTCTCTTCTAAAAGAATTCTGGGCTACTTGTGTGACAAATCGTTACTAATGGAAGAACTTGGCTAAGACATGATTTGTTGTCAGTAATAGGACTGTCTTTCAAGGCAGGCCTTGTAGCTTTTAAACCACCAAATCAAGCTCAAGAAAAACATTGCATTTAATTGTATTCTCCCTGTCCTCTCATTTCCTCTTCTCCTTCTCTCAGTCTTTCATAATTTGCACCCTCCTACATTGCTGTTCTTATACAAAATATAGAAAATAAAATCACCTAAAATATTTAAAATATAACCTCTAAGAACTCAGAGAAAAAAAAAAAAAATATATATATATATATATATATATATTACCATATTCCCTCTTGTGTAAGCTTTCCTGCATAGAGTTAAACTAGTCCTACAAATTCTGTACTACTTGGTGTGGATGTTTTAAGGCCTGAATACAGGATGAGTTCCATAAACAGAAAGTCAACACAAACTGATGTCAGTGACTTCTGAAAGGTCTTTTTAAAACATTTATTCTTATCTTAAGTTAGGTCTTCCACAAGGCACTTGATGAAGATTTATGGATGATCTAATTTCCAACTTGTTAAAATTTTAGTTTCCTTCTTGAAAAATGAAGTTTTATATATATATATATATAAACTTTAGAAACTAATGTCTAAGAACTAAAAGCACAAGCAAGCTTTGCCTTCTAAACATTCACTCCAACTTCCCCGAAGCTTAGTCAAAAATGATGCATTTGGAGTAGTCCTCCATCGTTCAGCAAATCTTGGGAAACACACCTAGTGCTACTCTTTGTTATATAAATATCCTCTCCGTCTACCTGAAAGAGACAGCTTGTGTTTACTGGAATCCACCAGTACTCCTGCAAGTGGTAAGGAAGGGCGCATGGCTTGCACATGCTCAGTGCATCCACCAGAGCTGGGAACACCGAGTCCCCCGCCCCCTCCTTCCCTGGGTTGCCAGCAGAGCTGCTGCTGCCAGTATCTGTTTTTGTTTCACAAGTCTTCCTTACGCGTGTTCCTTTTGCAGGAAGATATTATATATTTCACGAGAGAAGCCTCATCCGGAAGCCAGGGACAGGAAAACAAAAAGAGAAGATATCTGTGTTTCAGCTGTATTAGAAATAAACTAATAAGAACAGAGATGCAGCAGAAGTGGTGGAGAGCGCTCTCCAGTATTTCCAAGCCCAGGACTGAGCTATGGGACTTCCTCTGCTATCAAATTCACAGGTCCCTGGGCAAGGCCAGTCCTCATCTCTCAAGTTAGGATGTAAGGTTAGGTGGCCTCTGAAGTCTTCTCCTCTTCAAAATTAATACTAATTTAGAAATTAAATCAGACATTGGTATTTTCAATAAGAAAAGGAGCATGATATAACTCATTTTAGCCTACTATGTGAAAAATTTAGTAAAATAACCTTATTTTACAAGAAGAAAACTAAAATCTTAACAAGTTTGGAAATTGGATCATCCATATATCCTCATCAAAATTTCCAATGTAGTACTTCCAGGTATCATCCAGTGCCTTGTGGACAACCTAATTTAGAATAAGAATAAATGTTTTAAAAAGAGCTTTCAGAAGTCACTGAAATCAGTTTGTGCTGACTTTCTGTTTGTGGAACTCATCCTGTATTCAGGCCTTAAAATACCCACACCATGTAGTATAGAATTTGTAGGACTAGTTTTAACTCTATGAAGGAAAGCTTACACAAGAGGGGATATGGTGATGTCCAATTCCCATATGTTACAACTATAATTCACACCTTGTAGGATAAAGTCTGGAAACATTTTACCTCTGGAATGTATTTTAAATAAAGGTAAGCAGCTGAGGATTATATATGTTTAACATATTTCTTTTTGCCCCCAACTTTTGAGAACCTATCCAAGGTTTTTATTTCCATAATGGTATCCCACTGTGCAGTCCCTTCCACAGTTCTCTTACAGACTTTTATCTAGTCCCTAAAATTTAGGAAATATAGAATGAATTTTCCTTCAAAACTCCTACTCTGGGCACCTGGGCTGAACTACTTGCTATGAGTGGAATCACCGGAGACAACTGTTTTGGTTTCCAGGGGAAGTCAAGGCACACTTGTCTGTCTTTTCCTGTGTGTAGATTGTGAAGTCCAGGGAGGCAGTCTTTAAGAAAGAAACTCATTTTAAAGCTGTAGATCAAGTATCATTAATTGGTAGGACATTTTACCCTAAGCTGTGCATATATGTAGAATGAAAATGTGATGCGTAATTGAAATAGAGCTGGCAGAGAATAATGAGGTATCCGGTAAGAAGGTGACAAGGCCAGATAAATTAAGGAATTGTCAAATGAGGGATAATCCTTAAAGCTATTTTATCCCTCTAATTTGGGATAAATCATTCCCTGAATAGAGCAGACTGACTGTATCACTCAGTTTAGGCTGAGTTAGATGCTGTAACCAAAATCTCAGTGACTTACAACAACAAAGGTGTTTTACTCATTACAATTACATGTCCATCATGAGTTGGCTCTGAATCCATTTCATGCTATCTTACTGCAGGACTCAGGCTGACAGATGAGCCTCATATGGAGAGAAGTGAGAGTTGCCATTTTCTGCCCTGGCTTTTAAACCTCACTGGTAATTTATTGGCCAAATCAATTCATATATTTATGCTCGAGACCAAGGGAGCTGGGATTATACATTCCAAAGGCAGGGATAACACAAGGAAGGGCATCCCAGAAAGGGCAACAGATATGTTCAGCCACTTACCACATTGACCTATATGTTAGAAAAGGAACAATCTACAGTTGAAAACGTCATGTAGTTTTTCATAACCTCCCCAAAATATGACTTTGAAATTCATCCCTCCATACCAAAAAAAGAAAGAAAGAAAGAAAGAAAGAAAGATTGCAAAATCAAGACTGACAGCCAGCTGATTGCCAGAGTCTTGACTGATGGCACTGGGCTAAGAAAACAGGCAACTAACTGTCTATGTGTAGGGTGACCATGTGTCTTACCGGGGATAGATAATCTCCTTTTATTTTTAAATAAACATAACACTGTATGTTTAAAACAATTTATAATGAAAGGTTGGCCAAAAAGAAAAAAGGTCTTGATGGATGGGAAATTAAATGGTCACTCTTAGGGATGTGTAATTCCTCCCTCTACATGCTTAAGCCTCAGAAGAAAATGCCGATCCTAAAACTGTCAGAAACGAGGAAGCCACTGGCTGACCCTCCGGTGATGTCAGTGAGGGTCTGGAAGGGCTTCTTCCCCACACACCCATGCTCTAGTACCTTCTACATTTGGGTAGAAACAACTAAATCTAACTGAAACAATACATAAAGCCAGGCAGAAATAGGGAGAGTGATTTAAAATGACACTATAGGTAGAAGCTGAGACAGGAACAATCTGGGGAAATTGCCATTTTTATAAGTTCTTCCCTAAGTGCAAGGACTACAGAGTCAGGTCGTGGACTGGTGAGAAAACAGGGAGTGAGGGCTTCTCACAAAATATGGGCAGAGTAGCCCAACCCTTCTTAAAAGATTACTGGTTCATATTAATCCAAATACTAAACAATGTACGTACCATTTAATTCTGCATCTTTTTCTTCTACAAATCCATGCTGTGGAAAACATGATAGCTATAAGCAAAGAAATATCAAGGTAACTATTTTCTATACCATCTTTAGAACACTCACACTGCACTAAGCATAGTATTAAGCACTTCGCTTACATTTATTTTATTTAATCATCACATCAGTATTAAGATTTGAGTGATCATCCCCTTTCCTCCAAGGAAGTTGGTTGTTGTCTATAGATGTTTAAAGTAATATATTCCAAGCTTAGTGGTGGGAGAGTGAGCATTTGAATTTGGGTATGGCAGACTTCAAATCATCATTTAATGGCTTTTCTATGCTTTTCTAGGAAAACTGGAAACCAACTAAGTGGAGGGAACCATATCTTATCCATATATTAGTAACAATATTATATAAATTAATATACACAATTATTGAAAAGGATGTCTTATGAGAGGATATTGGTGAAAATGGTAGAGCAGGGAGCTCCAAGGGCCCATCCCTCTAAAGGCACATTGAAAAATCAAGCAAAAACTGCCAAGCAAACCCTTTTTAAAAACTCTGGAAAATAGTCAAAAATTCACAGCAACCAAGCACACACTGAATCAAGAAAAATGCAACTTATAAACAGTAGAAAGTGTCCTGGCCTTTTTGTTGCCCTTGGCCCTCCCCCTCGCCAGCATGGTGGGGGTCTCAGAGATGCTGATCCACACTCCCAGGGTGGGATCCTGGTCCTTCGTTTTGGAGGGAGCAGAGTGGACCTCATTGCCAGAAGTAGGCTTATTTCTTCTGACCTGTCTGGGGACTATCTGCAGGACTGACCCATGGTGCTTGCCCTTGTTTGTCTAACTTGGAACTCAGAGAGATAAAGTGGTGGACATTTCTCAAAAACATTGTGAGGCAAATAAAAACCCCAGGGATAAAGATGGCAGTTGCGGCAAATCATGGAATACCTAAAAAAGACTGAGAAAAAAACCTGGGGAGAAAAAAATTAGGGTATTAGAAAGGACCCAAGGATACTGGGGATTTAGAAAGCCATGCCTATGTCTACACAGAACACATGATCAGAAAAGGCCTGAGAAGACCCTAAGCTTTCATCTCTGACAGATTTCTAAGATCAGCACAAAGTGAGTTGCAATGGCCTGGCCAAGCATTGAAGAAGGGTCAAGCACAGAACCAATCTGCAAAGACCAAGAAAGCTATTTTTTTCTTTTTTCATTTTTTTTTTTTCTTTTTCTTCTTCTCTCCCTCTCCTCCTTCTCTTATCTCTCTTTTGCCTACTGGCACTTAAGGAAATCTCTATCAAAATACTAGCAGAACCTAAGCTAAAGGAAAAGTGATTTCTGAGATCACAAATGACAAGGAATACAGAATTTACAAAAATAGTTGCGCTGGTTTGAATGTATTATGTCCCCCAGAAAAAAACATATTCTTTGATGCAATCTTGTGGGGCAGACATATTAGTGGGGATTAAGTTGGAACGTTTGGATTAGGTTATGTGCATGGAAATGTGCCCCACCCAACTGTAGGTGGTAACTCTGATGAGATATTTCCAGGGAGGCATGGCTCCACCCATTCAGGGTGGGTCTTGATCAGTGGAGCCATATAAATGGGCTGACAAACAGAAGGAACTCAGTGCAGCTGAGAGTGACCTTTTGAAGAGTAGCTACAGCCAAGAGGGACACTTTGAAGAAAGCACAGGAGCTGCAGATGAGAGACAGTTTGAAGACAGCTGTTGAAAGCAGATTCTTGCTCTGGAGAAGCTAAGAGAGAACAAACACCCAAAGTGCAAATAAGAGTGACATTTTTGAAGAACTGCAGCCTAGAGAGGAACATCCTGGGAGAAAGCCATTTTGAAACCAGAACTCCGGAGCAGACGCCAGCCATATGCCTTCCAGCTAACAGAGGTTTTCTGGACGCCATTGGCCATCCTCCAGTGAAGGTACCCGATTGCTGATGTGTTACCTTGGACACTTTATGGCCTTGAGACTGTAACAGTGTAACCAAATAAACCCCCTTTTATAAAAGGAAATTCATTTCTGGTGTTTTGCATTCTGGCAGCATTAGCAAACTAGAATAATAGTGTAGAAAAGTTACTAAACAAAGAGCTAAAGCCCACAACAAACAGCAAAAACAAACCCTGAGGAGGAGGAAGGATCAGATTTCCAGAGTTACCTCATTATAATATTAAACATGTCTAGTTTTCAAAACCATATTAAGAGACAAGCATGTTTGGTCCATTCATGGAAGAAATTAACAGAAAGTATATCTTACGAACCACAGACATTGGATTTACTAACTAAAAACCTTAAATTGACTGTCTGAAGTATACTCAAAGAGCTAAACCATGAACAAAGAGCTAAAGGAAATCAGAAGAATGATGTGTGAAAAATAGAGAATAACAATAAAGAGACAAAAATTTTATAATGGAACAAACAGAAATTCTGGAACTGTAATGTACAATAAATGAAATGAAAATCTTACCAGAAAGTTTCAGTTGCAGTGCTGAGCAGACAGATGAAAGACTCAGTGAATTTGAAGATAGGTTGATTGAGATTATCCAGTTTGAGGATTAAAAAAAAAAAAATGAAGCAATATGAATGGAACATGAAAGACCTATAGAAAACTATCTAGCACACCAACATATGCAAAATGGGAGTCCCAGAAGGAGAAGAGGGAAAGAAAGAGTTAGAATTAATATTTGAAGAAATTGACTGAAAACTTCCAAAATTTGATAAAAGACATGAATCTACACATCTGAGAAGCTCAACAAATTTCAAAAAGGATAAACACAAAAAGATCACATTGAGCCATATATTAATCAAATTGTTAAGACAAAGACAGAGACAATCTTGAAAGCAGAAAAGGAAAAGCAACTTGATATGTACAAGCTCACATGGACTATTCTCCAGGATAGATCATATGTTAGGCCACAAAACAATTCCCAATAAGTTTAAAAGATTTAAATCTTACAAAATATCTTCTCTGAGCACAAGGGAATGAAGCTAGAAATCAGGAACAGAAGGAAAACTGAAAACATCATAAATATGTGGAAATTAAACAACACATACTTAAGCAAACAATGGGCAAAAGAAGAATCACAAGGGACATTAAGAACTAAAATGAAATGAAGTAACAAGGGTTGGTAAGGATATGGTGAAATTGAAACTCTTGTATTTTGGTGGTGGGAATTTAAAACAAGCAACCATGGTGGAAAACAAACAGTTTGGCAGTTCCTTAAAAAGTAAAGAACAGAATTTCCATATGACTCAGTAACTTCGATCCTCAACATGTACACAAGGGAACTGAAAACAGATACTATAATAAATACTTTTTCATGATTATTCACAGTAGCACTATTCACAATAGTCAAAAGATGGAAACAACCCAAATTTCCATTAACCAATGAATGTATAAACAAAAAGTGGTATATACATAAAGTGGAATATTTTCCACTTTAAAAAGGAAAGAATTTCTGATACATGCTACAATTTGGTGAACCTTAAAAACTTTATGCTAAGTGAAAGAAGCCAGACACAAAAATTCACATATTATACAATTCCACTTATATGACATATTCAGAACAGGTAAATCCATAGAGACAGAAGAGATTGGTGATTGCCAGAGGCTCCAGGGAGGTGGGAGTGGGGGAAGATTGCTTAATGGGGATAGCATTTACATTAGGGGTGATAAAGAAGCTTTGGAACTAGACAGACATAGTGATTATACGACAGTGTGAATGTACCAAATGCCATTGTACCAAACGTAGACTTTAAAATGGTTAATTTTATGCCATGTATTTCACCTTATTAAAAACATTATAAATATTTTATGACATGTAAAAATGCTGAGCATACATGTTATTAACAGAATACGTGTTAGGATGTTTTTCAGGTGAGAGTGTGTTGCCATTAGATTATACACTGTATAAGGGCAGAGTGTTTTGTGTTTGTTGTTTTGTTTATCTGTTTTGTTTACCACTGACTCTCCAGGTCCTGAACCTGACATTAAGTATACTTGAAAAGCATTTGCTGAATGATTGAATAAATCTATGACTAGATGGATGATAGAGAGACAGACAATTTGGATAAACACCAAAATATTATCTTTTGCTCTCAGCAAGTTGTGGGTGATTTTTCTTTTCTTCTAAGTTGTTTAAATGGGGATCCCCAGAATTGACCGTCTTCCTATTTCCAGTTAAAAGTGGGACCCAGGCTGGCAAATTGTGGATAAACTTTTTATGAGAGTAAGATATAGGCTAGCCCCTAAATACTCAGCAAATATTTTTCTTAGGATACTTCTTAAAATGTTTTCATGCTCCAAATATGAAGTAGACTTTTCTTTTTCGAACAATGGAAAAATTGATGAATTGCAAATATTTTCTAGAAAGGATAATCAAATATCAAGGGAGTAATGTAGCATTTGATGACCATGTCACCACTGTGGGTACAAATTGCTGAAAATATATTACAAGAAAAGCAAGGTCAATGGAAATTTATGTAGAATTTTTCAGAGCCCAAGCAAGCAGATTAATGGGCTACTTAATAAAGTGCTAGCCTTTCAGAGGTGGCTGTTTAATGAAACAAATATAGCACACCAGATGTTAGAGAAAGAGTTGGAGACAGCATAGTATTTTGGAACTCATAATGAGTCTGGATATAATGAAATGTACTTCAATAATGAGACAACCATAGACCTGAAACACGGGTCCCTGGAGAAGTGATGAGTTAACCTTTAAAAAGCATTGTGACATCTACTTAAGAGAAAAGGGTGAAAGCTCGGATTCTTTAATTTCATTAATTGGAAACTTCCTTTGCACACACCAAAAATAAGGTTCATTATAACTGGAGGCCTTAAGTATAGAGGAATAGAAATTGTTTTCACCAGGTTATTATTTGAAACTAAACTAGGGAATTTAAATGAAGGGGAGAGAGCCTGAAACATTCATGGTCTCTGGAAAAAAAAATGGAATACAGCAAGTCTGGGCTGTTTTCATTTTATCAGAATCGACTTTTCAACTTTAGCTGGAGGCTGTCATATTTCTTGTGCACATTCATTAGTGTTGTATTTGGAGTTCCAATTAAAAATTCAATGTCAGAAAGTAACAGCAGCTTCCTGTCCATGAGAAAAATCAGAGCCCATGTGTTTAATTTGACAGCATCTTGTCACATCTTCACTGACATGACCAAACAAATACAAGAGGAAAACCCGATGTT
The DNA here is from genome assembly GCF_015220235.1 of Choloepus didactylus. Classification (NCBI taxonomy): domain Eukaryota; kingdom Metazoa; phylum Chordata; class Mammalia; order Pilosa; family Megalonychidae; genus Choloepus; species Choloepus didactylus. The sequence goes on along the minus strand of NC_051323.1, from coordinate 15,044,078 downwards.
CTATTGCTTAGAGTTTCTAGTAGCAACCACAGAAACACCTGAATTTATTGAAAGGATATTAAGTTGCTCAAAGAATGACCAGACATCCTGACGATCAAATTGGGAAACAGGTGGAATGACGGGCAGCTACACATCATGAGATCTATCCACGGACACTGTCATTGAATGCTGGATGTTCTAGCTTGCCCCATAGATGCTGATGGACAGGACACAAGACACCTCAGCTGCCCCTAGAAAACTAATATTACTGCCATCACCTCCACCGCCATAACTGAGTCTACAACATTCCTGCTTCAATGTATCACCAACTCCCTTTTCATTGTTACAGTGTAATATCTGTTAAGTCCTAAATACTTTTGCCAACCCTTTTGCTACAAAGGGAGGTTGGCTTCTCAGTTTCTTTAGTGGGAGGAGGATTTTGGTTCCTATGAAGATTTAAACACAGAGGAATTTCCCAAACATAGATGGGAATGCTGGTGTTGGACAGGCAAAATGATTAACATTACACACAATCTTTAATTTTGGTTGTTCGACATCACTGAATGCTTCAAAATGATGGTTTTGCCTGCCATAATACAACTATTCTATATTACAAGCAGAACATCGTATGTTGTCACCAAAAGGAGACATCCAAAGTCATATGATATACTGTGTCACCAAATTCTTGAACTATGGATGTATTTTTTTGTTCCTTTATTTCTGACTGAATACCACCTGTGCAAACCACTGGCTAAATCACAAAGATAGTCAAACCCATTTGCTTTAGTTTCCTGGCTGCTAAAACAAATACCATAAAATGGGTTGGCTTAACAGGAAATTATTGGTATCAGAAGATAGAAGCCTTGCTTCCTCCCAGGGCCTGTATCCCCTGGTTGGCTGGCCATTTCTGGGGTTCCTTGGCTTTTCCATCACATGGCAATGCACATGTCAGCATCTTCTCCTTTCTCTTCTGGGTTTCATTGAACCCAGCTTCTGGCTGCCTTCTATGGTTTCTCCCCTGAGTCCAATTTCCTTTGCTTGTAAGGACTTCAGCCATGTTGGATTACTCAGCCTCATTCAGTTTGGGCTCACCTTAAGTGATAACATCTTCAAAGATCCTGTTTACAAAGGGATTCATACCCCAGAATCAGGGGCTGCTGGGTCCTGAACATGGCTTTTGTGGGGGACGTGATTAAATCCCCAACACCATCATAATTAATAATGAGTAAAATGAGAGAAAATCAAGAGAAGTGTTCTCTCTCCCTCTCTCTTTCTGTCTCTTTCTCTTACACACATGCATGAACAAAGGAAGGAAATGTATATAGTCCAGTCCTTAGTTCTGCTACTAGTCACAAGCAATGGATTTATGACTTCTGACTTCTCTAGTAACACATAAAGGTTCCTTTTATCTTTGCCCAGCCCATCAGCTGGACAGTGATCTCTGTATAGTGGGGTTTTGGAGGCCTGACATTGGCTCTTATGATGGTGGATTCTGAGGGAATCCAGAGGAGGGCTGGGGAAGCAGGGCACACATGGGGAACTTGAGGCAGCTGTGTTTTACCAAACCATGAAGGAGTAGTCCAGTGGTTTCACAACTGGCACAGCTGGGTGTAATAGTGGATTCTCAGCCCATAATAGAAACAAGTAGTAGTAATGGGGGCAGTGAGGCAGCAATGGTAGTTCTGATAACAGTATAGACCCTTAGTAAAGATGCACAGAAAGAAATAAATCACCCAACACATGAAAAGACTCATAATATGAGAACTTAACAGAAAACACCCCACCCATAATGGGGGCATGGTAAAAAGAGGAGAGCCTTAAATTGAATGCACATGGTGTCCTTGAAATTTCAAAGCACTACAGTAGTTCAATAGCTTTTAACAGAATAAAAATGTGAATCATTATTCTTGGAAATAGGAACACTCCATAATGTTTAGGGTTCCTTTATGAAACAATTAATTTTCAAGGGAAATTTAATTTTGTTTGTCTGTTTTTGCCTAACCAAATGGAAAACTCTTATCGAGAGTTAATTATATTTCATTTTCTAGAATTTGTGAGAAAGGAAAAAAGGAAAATGTCAGCTTCTGAGCCACGTTTTGCTGCACAGAAAATAATACTCATAAGTTACTTAGAATTTTAGTTTTGTATGTTTATGTTTTAAAACAATAGCTATAATTATTGAATTATTCTCATTTGGGGAGGCTATATTTATTTCAAGGCACATTTATTGAGCATCTACTCCCTGTTGGGTGCTGAAGTAGACAACAGGATAGGGTGATTGACAGGGTGTGTATTTAAGCTAGCTCCGTGCTAGCCTACATCTGTGAGCGCAACTCTTGTCAGTTCCTGCCTGTTCGCTTCTCTCCAGAAACACAGGTCTCTTTTCCAGTCTCCGGAGGAAGAAAAGTTTAGGCCTGTCTTAAGTTCTTTGGGCTGACTCTGTCCTCTCTCTGGAACACTTTTTGCCTAACTATCTTCTTCACAACATGTAGTTTAAATGTCACCTTCTCTGAGAGACCTTACATGACAACCTTAGCTAACGTAGCAATAGAGCCCCACAGGTCACTCTTTAACTCATTGCCTTGTTTTATGATCTTGAGACTTTTATCATTATCCAAAAATATTTATGTGCTTGTGTATTTATGATCCATCCAGCAAACATGAGCCCATGAGGCCAAGACTTTAGTGTGGTCACCACTATATCCTTAGCAATAAGAACTGTTCTTGGCATATGGAAGGATTCAAAAATATTTGTTTAATAAAAGCAGGAGCACAAAGCAAAACTGAATCACTTGTTTCCCAACAACACAGGTTTTGGAATGTCTAGAATGCTGCACTAAATTTGGAAGGGGTACCTGCCAAGAAACGCATCATGTACTTAAGGAAACAACCAACAAAGAGCTGTCATTGGGCATAGCCCACAAGCCTATTCTTTGTGAGTTCCTAGGCTCTGTTACTACCTCTCAGTGTGAGATGGGATTCTAATTAAAACAATGAAATTTAAACCCCAATTGTATGTTTTTAAAATTTCAACATTTTTGAGATCTCTTTTCTAAGGCCTTGAACTAACTGGCACTTGTCTATTAAATATGATACTATCTCATCCAGTTCCATGCTGTGAAATTATTCTAATAAAGCTTCATCTAATTTTTAAAACAGTGCTCAAAGGGGAAACAAGATTTCTTTTTCCTCTTGCAAATTGTGGAGAGATAAAATGGCTCTAGGATGAAAGAACAGTAGATCAAATGTAAAACCATCCATCTAAAGCTAGAGGAAAAGAGCCAGATACCAATTTTAAGAAAAGAGATGTTACATTTAGAAAGACTGAATAATTCAACTATGAAAGTGATTCTCAAATTATTTGAGATTTAATTCAAGACGAAATCTTATATATGCATTTTTTGTAAAATTTTATAAAATTATATTAAAATTCCCCTGAATTCAATGTAAAAAATGTATGGTAATTCTCCCCCAAATAATCTTTATGTAATTTATTTCAGGGAAAAATTTATTAATAATGAGCAAATGGAAGAGAAATGTAAAGAATGCAGGGAGACTAATATTAAAGAATGTCAAAATAACCTATAAAATCAAAATAATGTAAATAATATGAATCTGGCCCCTAATTAGACAGCTAGATTAGTAAATTAACAGAAAGTCCAGAAGTAAACTACAGTATATAACTACTTGGCGAATGAGTGATATGGCATTTTAAGTTAGCATTAAGTGCACAAAGCTAATCTATAGAAGGTACAGAATAACTGATCAGCTCTTTGGGGTATAAAATAAAATGCTTACCTCCCTTGATTCATCAAAGTAAATTCCAAAATAACTAAAGAATTAATAGTAAAACATGAAACCAAAACTACAACTATAATGTAAATATTAATATGATGTTTAATCTGGAGAAGGCCTTTGTACACATGAAATTAAAGATAGAAATCATAAAGAAAAGTCATGATAAATTAAAATTTTCCATCATCAAAAACATAACAAAAGACAAAATATTTTTTAAAAATTCCACTCAAAATTAACCTTTACCATTTCTTATAGAACCATACAGGTTATCATAAATTATTAAAACAATTTGGAAAATTGCAAAAAATAAAAGTGATTCACAAACTCCTACATAGATAATTACATAACACATACACATAAAATTGCAAAAATATAATTTTCCTTTTTACATATGCTGTTCTGATAATCTGCTTTTCCCCAAGCAATATGTTTGGGAAATCTTTTCATCTCAACATGTAAGTTTATGTCATTATAATAAGTGACTATATAGTATTCCATTTTAGACCTATAAGAAAATTCACTTAATCAACTCCTTTATCCTCCACTGGCACTTGTAAAACAATGTGCATAATTATTCATAACATTTTTCTTCCCTGCTAGATACTGAGGGCTCTGACATCAAGGAGGGTTTCTGCCACATTCCCTGTTGTAATCCCAGGATCTGGCTTGGTGCCAAGCTCATGCAGCATTCTCTAAAAGTAGTTGTTGAACCTATTTTGCAGACTTGGAAAAGCTAGTTATCAAATTTATTTGGAAGAGAAAGGGGACTTGAACAGCCAAAAACATCCTAAAAATGAAGACCAAAGTGGGAGGACATAAACTTCCTGACTTTAAAGCTTATTTTAAAGCCACAGTGGTCAAAATAGCATGTATTGGCAAAAAGATATATATATTGATCACTGGAATCAAATTGAGAGTTTGGAAATTGACCCTCATATCTATGGTTAATTGATTTTTGACAAGGTCCCCAAATCTTCTAAACTTGGACAAAATAGTCTCTTCAATAAATGGGTCTGGGAGAACTGGACATCCATATCCAAAAGAATGAAAGAAGACCCCTACCTCACACCCTATGAAAAAATTAACTCAAAGTGGATCAAAAACATAAAAATAAGAGCCAGTACCATAAAACTCCTAGAAGAAATTATAGGGAAACACCTTCAAGTCCTAGTGATAAGCAGTAGCTTCTTAGGCCTTACATCCAAAGCACAAGCAATGAAAGAAAAAATAGGTAAATGGGAACTCCTCAAAATTGAACACTTCTGTGCTTCAAAGTACTTTGTCAAAAAAAGAGGAAGTGGCAGCTAACTTAATGGGAAAGAATATTCCTGAGTTTTAACTGTTATTTCTAAATTCTGAGATACTTAGCTCCTTGTGTATAACCTGATAGTTTCCAGTAAATTTGGTTATCTGTGTGACACCTGAGACCCAGAGTTAGAGTTCTAGTCAGCATTAGTCCATACAGCAACTGTTAAAGAAACTGAAAAAAAAGATCAGACTTCAATTAGAGATATGAATGAACTGATCTGTTTAGGACTAAGGTAAATCAGAATACAGGTAAAAGATGATATTGTCAGTATTTTAAAACTTCAACTTCCTTGAGAGACCAAAGGAACAGATGTTTATTTTGTCCAAAATTTAAATTTTCTGTAGCATGCTATCTAACTTAACCTGTCTTGTCAGTTTATTTAAACAACCTAAATAATTGGAGCCTAGAATCAGGAATAAGAACTTGTTACTCCATATAGCTTAATGTAATAACTTGACACATTCCAGCATATTTTGCACAGAAAATAAATAAGTATTTACAAAGTCCCTTGAGGGATGGGGGATAAAATTTGGAACTATTAAACTTCCTCACCTGGGAAATTCCTGATATTCTCTCAAGCATTAGAGACTCTCAATTTAATAAGCCAAGCCCTCAATCTTGAGGCTTTCCCTTATGAAACTTATTTCTGTAATAGCAAAGCCAAGTCTACTTATAATTATTCCTAGGAGTCATCCCCAGAGAACCTTTTTTGTTGCTCAGATGTGGTCCCTTTCTCTCTAAGCCAAACTCTGCAAATAAACTCACTACCCTCCCACCTAGGTGGGACATGGCTTCCAGGGGTGTAAGTCTCCCTGGAAATGTGGGATATGACTCCCAGGGATAAGCCTGGCCCTGGCATCATGGGGATGACAATGCCTTCTTGACCATAAGGTGGAAAAGAAATGAAACAAAGTGAAGGTTCAGTGGCTAAGAGATTTCAAATAGAGTTGAGAGGTCATTCTGAAGGTTATCTAATGCAAAGTTCAGAAAGATAAAGCAAATTGCCACAGTATGCCAAGCCCCAATGTACACTATTCCTGAAAACCCTAATGAATCCCCTGGGTTCTATTAAGACTCTACAAAAATTTTCCCTTTGCATTTTTTTGGAAACTTAAAACCTCTAGATTGTTCTTATGCCATATAAGCCCCGACACCCTGAGGTACCAGTCTCTCCAAAATCATCACCCAATTTTATTCAGCTATTCTATAATGCTGACATCCATTTTCAGCATGAAGAAGTTAGAATGGTCATTGGCTTGAGGATTAAGGAAATGATCAAATGAGAGGGAGGAGTTGTAACCGAGGAGTTAGGATTTAACAAATGTTATGACTAATGAATCACTATATAGACATTTCTTTTTAGTTTCTAGTGTATTAGAACAACCAGAAAGGAATCGCTGAAATGTTGAAATGTAACCCAGGAGACTTGATCTTGGAAAATGATTGCATAACTATGTAGCTTTTATCTCGTGACTGTGTGATTGTAAGAACCTTGTGCTTAACCCACCTTTATACAGTATACGGTTATACGAGTAATAAAATAAAGACATATGTGGGATAAAAAACCAAAAAACTGAACTCCAAGGGAGCACAGTCAGCTTTAGAAAACTGTATTATTTAACCTAGGGCACCTTGTTTCCAAGTTCTAGAAGTTTTAAAATAAAATTCTCTGCATTTTAAGTTGCCAATAAAAACAAAAGTAGTTGTTGGGTGCAAGATAGATATGGATTAGACACTTTAGGAGACTGAAAATTGGAAAACAAAGTACAGAATTGTACACAGCCTGTGGCAGCCAGAAGCAGGATTTGAAATTTAGATTTATTAAGAACCTGAGTGGTAAAGATAATGGGTGATAAAAATTATGGAAACTGCTTCAGATTAAACTATTTGACCATGAAACCAGCATCATTACACCTGGATGCACTGTTTGTCCAAAGTCTTCCACTAATATTGAGGAATTAAATATTGGTTCTTCAACTGGGGTCAACGATGCAGGAAAGGGAAGTTATAGACAGGGACTCCACATTTGTTGGCAGAATAATCTCCTTTTTTAGTTCCCCAGAATAAAACTGGGAAAGAAGGAGAAGGGATTCACATTGGAGTCCACTGGCTGACCCATCATAAGTTCTCTACACAAATTGAGAAGCACCCAAATGGTTGTGTACAATGGTTTTATAACAGAGTTACATCCAATGGAAAAAAACAGTGGACAAACCAGATGGACAGTGATAAAGGAAGAGTCAAATCAGTCTGTGATCAATTAGCAATGGAGAGAGCAGGGAGAAATGGTGACGGGTTTGCCATCTCTGGAGTTGGTGCTCCTCAAACTAAGTGTGGTATAGGGATTGTTTCCAATTTCCAATCTATTTCACACTGATATTTCATAAAGGACAGTAATTTTTTCAGCAATATTAAGCAGTTAAATATGTACTAAGCACTTCCCCGTGATTTTCTGTACTTACCTCTTTGTGGGCTATTACAAACAGTTCACAAACCACACTGACCCAAGGACGGAACTTTGTGTAGCACAGTTTTATACAATTGGTAAACTGGTTTATTGGTTCAAAATTGAAATATCTTTTTTAAAAAAAGCAAAACCCAAATACATCAAATATAAACATGGGCTTACTTGGAGTGTTTTTCATTTGGTATGTTCTTATGGAAATCAAGCCTCCAAGTGTAATACTATATTGCAGAATATGCAAATTATTTGTCTTCAGCTGATTTTGTGCCCCATAAATCAAACTGGGAATTCTATTGTCACTTTCAGTCCTGTACAGCAAACACAAAGTTGATAGTTCACTTTTTAATATAGTAACTACTCTGCAATAGATAAAATATCTTGACTTTTTCATCTTTCCATTCCTCCTCTATAAATGAAACTCTCATTCAGATCTATTCTTGGGAAAACATAAGCTAGAGTTCATGTACATCAGGAAACAAATAATATAATCCCAGCCAGGAATCCTTTCCAAAGAGCTAATTAACTCCAAGTACTCAAAGCCAACAGGCTTGTCCACCCTCACTCTAGAGAAGGCAAATAGACCTTATTTCCCTGTAATACACTCACAGCCTCTGTTAATAGTTAAAATCTGGCAGCACACATCCAGAGGTTGAGTTTTTAGTGCTGTTAGATTATCCCAGGGCAGCATCAATTTCTGGCAGTGATAACGCATGCAGTGGCTTTCCGGCAGGACACAGCCATGGGGTTCCTGGCAGAGCCATCCAGCAAGGTTTTTGTAAGCAGATCCATATCACTTTTGACAGGACTAACATATGGCTTTGAATTTCTTGCCAAAGACTCCTTCCTGGATCCTATCAGAAGAGACCTTACACGCTCTCTGGCTACACCGCCACACGATGTAAAGGGTTTAATTCCTGAAGTACATGGACACAGTAATTTGCTAGAGAACAAATTTCAAAGTTGGTTTCCTGCCAACGTAAAATTCTATAGGTCATGTCAAGGCCAAACAGCAGTTAGTTTTCAGCAAGAAGATATCGAGCTGATCTTTTAATAGCCTTCATACTCACACTTTTGCCACCTCCCTACATCTTTTCATGTACATTGGGTGTAAATGAAATATTCTCTACCCAAAACATTGTAATCCTGTAATGTGTTTGGTGCCTGTGTGAGCAGTTGCAACAACACCTCTTATTTGTTCATCCAAGACAATGAATGGCAATTATTTTAAAATTTCACCTTAATTGTAAAAGAGCTAATGTATATTCCTGTTAACAGTGAGGTTGGAAAGAACAATTCCGCACAGTTCAAAAAGCAATTTAATTCTTTCATCCTTGTATTCTGATCACAGACCAATGCAGCAGCTGTTTTAAAATGACTGCAAATACCTGAAGGGAGGAAGTTCTGGCCATGAAAGGTGATTAAAGTTCAACATATAGGCATGTACCCTTTCCTGGGGGTGATACATCATACTATCTTTCTATATCGGTACTCTGCATGGTGCATGTATTTAAAATACTCTCCTAATAATTGCTCTTAGGCCAGTGAATTTGACAACGTCACCTAACATTATTCTAATGCTTCCACAGCTGAGATCACCCTGCCCAGGGTCAACTCACTAAGTACTAAGTCAGATGAGAGACTTCTCAAATTAAGGATCACAGGATCACTATATTTTAATGGACTTATATGAAATTTTAACAAACCAACAAGAGAAAGCAAGCATGTTTTAACTTAAAATTAAACAAAATGCATTTTAGAAATGGTTATTATTTAACAAAGGCAAACAGAAATGATGCTGGGTCACTTCTATATGTCTTATGGTGTCTTCAGGGTCCTAATATAACAATTAATTCAGTGTAGCTTTTTAAAAATATTTATCCTCATCCTTAAAAAAGCACTGTCCCTAAACTCAACTCTTTCCAAACTTGAGTAACCTTGGCGATGTATGCAGATTAACTCTAACATGTAAAATGATTTTGGGGAAAAATTCTAGGTTAAATGCAAAGTAATAGAAGTTACTTGGCAAGTAAAGATTATACATGTGAGACTTGTTTTTTGTCATTGTTGCTCTTTTTGGTATGCCTAAGGGATACAAAGTAAAGTAAAGTTTGGGAACAATCAGTAAGAATATTTTCTGAGTGCCCTTTGGAACTAATATGCTGTATTGATGGATGAACTGTAGTTGTAATTCCAAATTAGCCCCTACCTCACTGAAGTCCCTACTCCAAAGTCTGAATTGTGATAGAAAAGAGAACCCAGATGCTGATTTATTTTCTTCTCTTTCTTTAACAGTTGCAAAGGCATCCTGAATTGGATGAAACTCTGGTTGTTTCTCCATTATCATTCTAATGATTTTGAAATTCTCTTCCTCTATTCTGATACAAAGTTGAAGTCACTCTGTTGAAGACAAGGACTTTTTGCTGAAGACACTATCATTGTCACAGGCCCTCAATATTTCGTTCATGTATTTGTTCAATCAATAACTAGTAATTGAGTACCAAATGTGTCCTAGGTAATTAGATGTTGTGTTTGTTAAGTACACTGCACTTTCAGAGTTCAGAAAACTCTGAACCTTGAGCAATACAGAGGGAAGCTTTGTCAATTACAATTAATGTTTGCCTTACCAAAAGAAATGGGTCAAAGGAAGAGGAATGAAAAGATAATGAGACTTACAGTCCAATGACGTTGAAAAGGCTAAAACTTTCCAAACTTCATTAGGTAGTAAATATTTGAAAATCATACTTTCATTTGAAAATCAGCATTACATTCTATACTGTCTCTTTCTATCCCTCTCTCCCACTCTCTCTAGCTAGCTAGCTAGAGAGACAGACATATGTAATGCAGCTCAGATATAGGAATGTGGCACCAGGAAACAACAACTTATATTTCTAATTAATTAACACTATTTCCAATTTCGTGTTAATTCAGGACCATCTTGCACTAACCCACTACATGCCAATGTTTCAAGCCAAAGGGTTTGAGAACCACTGAACAGCTTCACCCAGATAACCAATGACTTAAGACCGAAAGACAGCTAAAAACACAGAGGGGGCAATAGAGCAAATTGAGTACAATCAGTGAATATGACATGAGCTCTCAGGTGTTAAGAAAAGACTTGATTTTTTGGTCTTTCTTTGACTTTGTATAACAGAACTTGGGAGGCTTGGATTTCTCAGATGGTAATTACAGCAGAAGTACATCAAGGAGGTACAGATTCATCCTTCTGAAGATGAGATAACAGGTAAGTCAAGCTTGTTCCCAACTCATAAGGCAACAGGAAGAGACCACCAGGTATATGATCAGAATTGAGGAACTAGTCCAAGGATGATGGATACTTTTCAAAGCAAATACAACGATATCAGGGTATCAAATGTAAATGTGTTCCTTTTTCCCTTAAAAAAAGACAATGATTTTTTTTTTCAATTCTTTTCATTTTGTAATTGTTTTTGGCTCATATATGTAATACCAGTTTGTTGTAGAAAACTTAAAAAAATATTGTTACATGTATGTAAATGCAACTACATTTATATGCTCACAACATTGGGATAATAGTATGCTATTGCTCTATAGCCTGATCTTTTTTTCATATAACAATAAGCCAGGAGCAGATCCACATGCTATCAAAATATTTTATATGAAGTTAAATTTTGGAAGTAAAATGCATAATGTAGCAACTTTATTTGGTCAATACTCTATTATCTTTTATTTTGTTTGCTTCATGTTTTTAAACTATTATAAACAGTCCCAAGAAGAATATACTTACAGGAAAAAAAAAAAAAAGTTTCCTAAGAGTAATTTAATGGAAAGGATCAACGAATGTGTATTATTAAATTATTTTTCCTAGAAAGTCTATCAATTTAAATACCTACCAGCAGTGAGACAAAATTTTTATGTACCCATTATTGCTGAGATGGGCTATCTTCAACGTTTAAACAATGCTTACCAATTTAACAGGTTAAAGTTGTTATCTCACTTGTGTTTAATTGCAAGCCTTTGATTATTAGTCAAGGGGCAATGTTTTACTATAGTCTTGGATCATATGTAATGAACTATCTTTCACTTTTTTATTGCATTCATTTCTTCATTCATTCATTCATTCAACAGGCCCCTATCTGTTCCAGGAACCATCGTTTCAGTTGCTGGAAATACAGTGGTGAACAAGACAGACAAGCTTCTGCTTTCACAGGGTGCATGAGATCCTGAAGGGAGACAGATAAGAAGCAGAACATCAAAACATGCAAGTTCATTTCAGACCGTGACAAACACTAAGAGGAAAATAAAGCAGGTTTCAACCTCAATTGCTTTGATAGAGAAGGTCTAGGGATGGGTGAGGAGTCAGATGAAGTGCCAGGGAAGATCTTTTGGAAGATCACCACTGAGCAGAGGAAGCCAGTCATGCAGAGATCTGGTGGAAAAGGGCTCCAAGCAGAAAGAGGAAGTACATACTCTCCCAGGAAGGAGCATTAGAAGACAGGCAGGGGCTGGATCACACAGGGCTTTATAGTTTTCGTAAAGAAATTAAGATCAATGAACTCTTTAAAATAATCTTTTAAAACAGCCATGACTGAAGATTTACTATATGCCAGGAAATATTGAAACACGTTTTACATTTTTAACTTACCTAATAACATACAGAAAAAAAAAATGAAGTAGTTTTATTAATCCTTTTGTAAAAATAATAAAATAAAGTCTCCAAAATTTTAAATAACTTTTTCTAAAATTAAAAGGATAATTAGGAGCATTTCTAATTGATTCTTAAGTGCTGTTTATATATTGTGTGTTAATCCATGTGTTCTGTCAAGGACCCCTTGTCCAAGGGTACTATCCTTTTTAATTAGTACTCAGCCTTTTTAACCAAGTGATACTAAAATAGTCCTACACATTGATCTACCTATCTGTTCATATACCTACTTATCTATAATTTTATTTTGTGTAATCTGTCATGCCTTGTGTAATTCGGCAAAAATTTTCAGGGAATATCATATATAATCATCTATATTTGCTTCTACTGGTTTTATGCTTCCTTTTCTTTCCTTTTATCACTTCCTCCTTTTTTTTTTCTTTTCATTTATTTCACAGGTAGTTCTTTCATCCATCCAGAAAATATTTTAAAAATAGGATGCACTTTGGTTCTGCTGATTGTTACTTTAGAGAAAAGCTGTGCATGAAAAAGGCCTTCTCTTTGGTGCAACATTTGCCCTAAGCTCTTGCACACAACTGCCTTTAAATCTACACCCTCAGTGGCAAAAAAGAAAATTGTGCACCAGGACATGGTTTCACCTCTAGCCTTTAAGTTTTCAAATGGCAGGGCATTTATGTAGCTTCAAAATCATCTTCCCTACAAGATTCCTTCAATACCACATTTCTTTCACAGAGAGGAAATAGTTGCAAGTCAGTTTTATGTATTTCCTTTTTTTTTTTTTTTTTTTTTTTTTTTTTTTTGTCTCAAGGTTATTAAAGGTACTAGCATGATCCAAATCTAATCAAATTTTACCTGGGTTCCAAGAGTCATTCAGACCTTTTTCTTCTTTTCCTTTGATCATTTCAGTGGGGCTCAAGGATAGGGTAGGGGCAGTGTGTGAACACTTGAGTTCCTGTGCAGATTTTATTAGATGCTTAAAATTAAAAATAGTTCAATATTTTGAAATAAATAAAAAAATAGTTTCTACTATCCTTATTTCATAAAATAGAACAACGTCACATAATTTTCACTAAGTTTTGAGAGTTAAACTTTTATCATGAATGGAATTGACTTCAATTCAGTGCCTTGTTTGTTTTCCAAATCAGTCATTCACTACATTTCTAGGAAAATCAGATCTCCTAGTTGCCAAAGTTCTTGGTCAGATTGCTAGGTTTTCTCACCAAATCAAATATCAGAAAATATCAGAAGGAAGATCCAATGAAATGCAAAGCTGCTGAATTCGTTTGGTGATTGATCTGGCAGAAAATTATTGTTTGAAATCTGGATGCTAAAAATTATTTTAAACAATCTGATAATATATACAGTGTTCACATATATATAAAGCATTGACCTTTAAAAGGGAAAATGGCATGTTCATTTCATATATTTAATTTTCAGTCACTTATATATGACACAGTAGCTATGTCTCAGTTTGGTAGATTGCAAGAACTGTATCAACTCCAGCCCCCCCCCCCCCCCCAAAAAAGAAAGAGATGATTATTGCTGTACAATGCAGTAAAAAAATCATTTAGAGCAACAAGAAAATGTGACCAATTTTCTCACATAGAAACAACTCTGTTTTAAGTAGCTATGCCAAATCCATTTATATAATTGTAAAATTTGGATGGTTCACTTTAAGTTAGAGATTCTGAAAACTGTGCTTAGAATCTTTATAGGACCTCAATTATTTATTATATACTGTTGTGGTTCTATTTTTTTTTTTTTTTTTTTTTTTTTTGCTAAATAGTATCTGGTACACACAAATCCTTTAAAACATGATAAATAACATTAAATCACCCTATTATATCCACCAGTGAGAACAAGAAGGTTAAATGATTTGTTTTTTATGTGTGGGTTACCCCTATTCTTTTCCTTCATTAGAACAGTTTAGAAGCTGGAACCTTTTTTTCCTTCTTCTTTTTTACTTTTATGCCATCTGGGAAGGCAAACCCAATTAGCACATGTTGAAAGCTAGCAACACCTTTTCCAACATTTCAAATTTTTGGCAAGCTTTAAAAGTTACTGTGTCACATAAAAGCTCATTTGGCACATTACAAGCCTTTGCAGTATGAATTTATCTTACGGAATGATCATTTTCCTAGTGCATCAAGAACATGCAGTACAACTGGACTGGGAAAAATCAGTTGAAATAAACTTCATCTTTGTGGTTCTAGGATCACTCTACTTAATCTCTTTAATAGAGTTCTTCACCTTTTTCACTTATGCAATAGAAGAAAGGATATAGTCCAGAAAATTCCTGGCGGTGGTTTGAGATGGTCTTCTTTCTGGCACTCTATCAGCTCACTAAGGGAATCTTGGAAAGGATGGAGATGAAGGTTCCAAGTTTACACTACAGTTTTTATAAAATTCCCCAATTCCAGCAACTTTCTCATTATGCTCATGGTTTTCAAGGCTGCCAGAACTCAGGAGTCATTGTTTTCCTCAATGATTATATACCCAAGACAAGCTCCCAGTAGTCCCGTTTCTCCCATCTACCTCAGCAACATGAACTGGAAAATTTTCTGGTGTACCTTGCTTCTCTGTTGTGGTGTACGTGGTGTATTACCTTGTTCAACGTGCGTTCCACACTCCTGTACTGCAGAAGCTGGACAGCTAAACATTATATTTCCCAGATTCCCTTGCATATGGGGTTCCAGATGTAATTTAGGGTCCACCATTTAAATACACTCTTCTGAGTGTTGAATCGGTAATTAACTTAACATGTCCACTTTGCTGTTTCATATCAAGAAACCACACAGGGATCTGGAGCTGATGGAAGAGGCAGGAGCAATTTGATCCCCAGATCAGCACTTTGGCGACTGGGTCAGCAGAAACTCCATTTTCAAGATTCTGGATTGTGGCAAAACTGGTACTTCTCTTGGTTGGCCAGCTCTGTGGAGTTGCTAGGGGGTCCTTCTATGCATATCAGCCCAGAGCTTGCTTTGTCAGCTCTCCCAGTGATTTTTGTAAGCCCATAATTAAGCCCAGCATTAAATTCCTTCATTCTTAAAAGAACTAGTTGTTATCTGCAACTGAATTCTAACTGATAAAGTCATACTGTACTCTAATTAGATAGTCCTTGCTTTCAAGATACATTTATGAAATGATTTAAGTGACCCCCACTCTTTTAGTTTGTTAAAGCTGCCAGAATACAATATACCAGAAATGGGTTGGCTTTTTCAATGGGGATATATATTAGGTTACAAATTTATAGTTCTAAGGCCATGAAAATGTCCAAATTAAGACATCAAGAAGAAGATACCTTCTCTGAGGACAAGCTGCTGGCATCTGGGGTTCCTCTGTCACAGAGGAAGGCACATGGCGATGTCTGCTGGTCCTTCTTTCCTGGGCTCTGGTTTCAATGGCTCTCTCCAAAATGTCTCTCTCAGTTTCTGTGGGTCCTTCTTGCTTCTCCTGGGGCATTTTCTTTGTCAGCTTCCCTGAGCTCTCTGAGTTTCATCTGTCTTTTATCCTCTCAGAAAGGACTCTAGCAAGAGGTTTATGACCCACCTTCAATGGGATGGGTCACATCTCCATGGAAACAACCTAATCAAAAGGTCCTACCCACAATCTGTCTGCACCCACAAGAATGGATTAAAAGAACATGGCCTTTCCTAGGGAACAAAACAGCTCCAAATCAGCACAGCCACTTATCCTATCTCCTTTTGTACACACCGGGATGAGAATGTGAGGAATTATTTGGAACTAAAAGCTTCACAGTAGTATAAGCACATGGTTTATTTTAAAAACTTGACATCAGGGTAGATGAATCTAAAACTATTTTTAGGGACCTATTACCTTAAAGAACTATATTATGGTGTATGCAACACACACATGCACACATTTCATTGCCCAATGCATACGTCTGTTTGAATGTTCCACTGTAAACCAGTCCCCTTTCCCAAAGCAAATAAACAGTAAATCCAGAAGCTTGCTAAAAATAAGACTGAAACCAAAACTAATATGACCATTTTCAATTTAAGGTCTTACTTTTAAATCATCCCCAATATCTAAACAGTATCTATGTCTTATTTATTCCTCCATGGCAACCATATTTCATCGAGACACAAGATGCAGTTGGACAAAACAGATCTTACTCAGTCACACCCTTCCTCTTTTGTGAGTGGCATCCTCTCATTGTCTTACGTTTCTTCATCTGAATAATGGGAGCACGAATGCCTGCTCAGTAAAGTTGGGTGGCAATTAAATGAGAATATTTGTGTGTCGAATGGCTACTGGGACAGAGTAGGTGCTCAATAAACTGTCACTTCCTATCTGCTGTCATCATTCTCCTTTGGCTCTCATTGCTTCACACCTGTGTATTGCAGTGACCTCTTTTCTAGCTTGGTTGGAAGACTTAGGAGGAAGAGAACATCATATAAAAGAAGAGCATGAAGCCTTACAGGATCTCATGTATTCTTAGGTTCTCTCCATAAACTCTTCCTAAGATATCATAAAGGCAGTTTTAAGTGTTCCTGATGAGACAAACCATTGACAAACTCTTTTCTTGAGCTCTTATGTTATTCCTACATTTTCCACAATTTATGCTTTCTTAATTACATTATAAGCTGGGACTAAGGGTAGAACAGTGTCCAGGAGCTTATGCACCATGTTTTGTTGCATATTATACAGTATCTACTAAACATGCTTTGATTGCTCTAACTTGATATCTAGAGTTTAGAAAAAGCCACCTTCTTGAATCACTGTGAATTTTAAGTTCCAAACTAATTTCTCATGCCTTTATCTCTGTCCTTTTATTTATTTTATTGTTTTGTATTTTGGTACACTTTTAAAATATGACTTTTTTAAATTTTTTTACAAATAGATAACTTGTTACTCAGAGCTATTGCTACCAAAAATGAAATCTGTTCAGTCACACAAAAATAGCTATTTCTGAAATGATGCTCAGCCTCAAAAATTCTGATTTACTGGTACTGAAAAGCCACTCTTAGAATTATCACCTTGTGAGAGTTGAGCAAAGGCCACACTGAATTAAATCAGCTTATCATGAACATCTATCAGGCTGTTCCAAAGTGATCTTTTAAGTGGTTGACACATCTCCAGGGTCGTAATAAAGATTTTTTTTTTTAACAAATGAGATGAAGATCCTTAAAAGCTCTTGTTGTAGAGAAAGTTTTGTAATGTACTTTCAAAATAGATTATAGGATAGAACTAATGATTTTTTCAAAGTAAATATCACTCAGTATATTGTCCAATGTTATTCATAACTATTATTGTTTACTGCTAGAATTTTACAGAATATTACAGTGTCTTTATTGTCTACATTGCAATGAAGAGGCACATATGTAGGTGACTTTAATGTTTGTAAAACTTGACCAACTTTTCAGCTGGAATTAACCAGTTGTTGGTTGTAGTGATTATTTGACTATTCCACTATTGGCTTAAAACTATTGAGCATGTCAGTAGGCTATAATCCTCCAAAGAGAGCCTGTTTTCTTACACATCTTGCAAATACTTGTGTAATATGGACCCTGTTCAGAAGGCTCAGTTCTATGGGGAAAAGTAGAAAGCCAAGAATCTGAGTTCCCAAACTGAATGAAAATGTGTTCATTCCTCCCACTTCAGGGAGGTGTCAAAAAAGACTGTCAGTTTCATAATTATGCCTCTTGAGCAGATGGGTGGTAAGACATTCTGTGACATTTGAGAAGGAAATAATTTTAAAACTCTAAAAATAATAATAAAGGAACTTCTAAATAAAGTGTGTGCTCCAACACACGAGTAAAATATCTTAAAGTAGGAACGGGTTTTTAAAAATGACTAGAGACTCATTTGTTAGCTAGACCTCACTATGTTTACAGTACACACACCATCAGGTTTTATAGCAGGTCATAACAAAAGACAACCCTGCAGGATGTTCCGGAATAGCTACATAAGTTTGGAGACGATGAATTTATGTAGTATGATTCCACAGTTTGCTCCTGCTTTGGATCAACCACAGGAAATAGCTGAGGCAGTGAGCAAGGTCAAAATTACAATATGAAGCAGAGTCTGAGGAAGAGGTAGTTTGTTCCATTCATTCAAAACGAGCAAAAGAAACACAGCACAGAAAGGAGACTTACAGCTCAAATTCCTTTCACAACCTGTAGGCTACCTGGCCCTCTGGACTGCCAATCTATTGCTTAGGTGATAAAGATTTTCATTCCCTGAATCATCGCACCCTTTCAAAATGCTGTATTTTCCTGACAGTGTTTCTTGGGGTCCACTGGGCAGATAAAAGCTGCAGTGTTAGGTGTGAACAGTCTTTCTGGAGAAGCATGAAAAAGACTATTGACAAGTAATTTGTTCCTTCTGTCTTTTGTGTCAGATTCAGAAACCCAAGGAGAGAATAAAAGAAAAAGATTTCAAAGCCCATATCAAATTTTGCACTGCAGCTACCTAAGTCCTTCAACTATCAAGACTATGTTAATAAGCAGAGGGGCCCGATTTTCAAAATTACACGAGTAATATAGGCTAATCGTACAAAGAAAACAAAATACAGCTAACCAATAAAGAATAAAATAAAAACTGCCCATAATTCCAGTACCCAGAGATCAGGACTACAAACATTTTGGTATTGTTTTTTCCTGGTATTTTTCTGTACATACATAATTCTATTTGCTAAAGTAAAATCTTTTTTTATTTACTTTTTTGTAAGATGCTTTTCCATGTACATTTCTCTACAACTTTCAATGTTATTAGACATATTATTTTAATAGATGTATATACATGTAGTTCCTACCATAGGTATTTAATTTAGCACCCACCATTGTTGAACATTAGATTATTTCTAATGATTTGTTATTATAAGTATTGTTGTGAGGAATTTTCTGGTACATGTAACTTTTCTCTAAACTTTCTGAATAGATGAAATTGTTTCCCTAGAATCCTTAGAAGTAGAGTTAATTGGTCTAAGAGGACGGAAATGCACATTTGTAAGGATTTTGACACATAGTGCCAAATTTTCTTCAAGAAAAGCTGTACAAATTTAAGCTACCACCAGCTTATTAGAATGCCCAGTTCCCTACACATTGCTGAAATTGAAATTTACCTTTTTGAACCTTTTCTAATCAAACAGGGAAATTTTCATTGGTTTTCCTTTAATTTGCAGTATTCGATTACTACAGAGGCCAAACAGTATTAATCATTTTGTTGGCAATCTTATTCTTGAATCCTTGCTTATAACTCTCTTAGGGTTTAGCAGCACACAGCAAAAACCACTACAGCTATTTCAAACAATAGGAATACAATGCAGATGTCAACAAAATGGTAGGACCATCTCCTACAGCTTCCTCACACCCAGTGGGCAAAGTCTCTAAATGAAACGGTCACCATGGATCTCCCTCACCATTTCACCATGGGTCTCCTTCACCAAGGGTCACCATTCTTGCTTCTTGTCTTTGATTCTCTAAGCTAGGAAATCCCCAGGTATTCTTTCTAGTCCTGCACTCATGCTGCATTTTAGGGGTGGTGAGATTCATGTTTGGCATGTCTAATATAGTGGATGCTATTGGTGACCCAACATATTTGCCCTAGCTGGCCAGCACGCCATCCCTAGCAGCCGTGAGTGTTGACTTACAGCTACCCACTTCCGGGAGAAATTTCCTTCGCTGTATAGGAACTGCCTTACCTTGGAGGTTAGGTCACTCTCCTCAGCAGGATCGGGCTAAAATTTTGCTTAAACTTAGTCTCTCCCCACCACCATCCTGCTTCTCTCCTGTTTTCCCAATAGCATCCCCTTAATAAACCATTCACGCAAAAATCCACATCTCTGACTCTGCTTCTAGCGAACCTGAGCAAACACAGTGACCACAAGAACAATACTGCAAAACTGGCCCACCGCGGGAGCTGAGGGACCACTTCCAAAGCTCGGGATGCAATGAGCAAAAACTGATGCTGTGGGTCCTGCCTCCTAAAGTCTAAAAAGCTAGCGACTGACCCTGGCTGCTGCTAACACAAACCCATCCCCTCCATGACCGAATTTGCCTACAGAAACAGCAGGAAGAGCAGAATAACAGCCTTCCCAGCCTTCATCTCTTTTCCATTTTATACTGTTCCATGTTCTTGGTGGGGGCTTGGACCCTATGATGGTTAGGTTCATGTGTCAACTTGGCCAGGTGATGGTGCCCAGGTCTCTGGCTAAGCAAGCACTGGCCTAACTGTTACTGCAAGGACATTTGTGGCTGCTTAATGAACCAGAAGGCTGATTTATTAAATCATCAATCAATTGACTACATCTGTGGCTGATTACAGCAACAAAGGGTGTGAAAGAATGCAATCAGCTGGATTTAATCCAATCAGTTGAAGGGAGAAAGAAAGATAGCCTTCAATTCTTCTGCAGCTAGCCAGTGAAGTGTTTCCTGAGGAGTTCGTCGAGCACCTTCATTGCAGTTGCCAGTTTGCTGCCTGCCCTACGGAATTTGGACTTGTGCATCTCCACAGTTGTGTGAGATACTTTTATAAAATCTTATATTTACAGATTTCTCTTGTTGGCTCTGTTTCCTTAGAGAAACCTAACTAATACAGACTCCAAACTCTATGGGAGTCCAATAAAGGAGGTCTCAGGCTCCCCAATCCTTCTGAAGCTTTGAAGCTGGCTAAAAGGGTTTGGAACGATCCACAAGGTCATACGCAACCCTAGATCATTTGCTTGCTTTTTCCTTATGGATTCACTCCCCTCACCCTCCCTCTCCATAATTTTCTGTTTGCCCATTGGGTTTAATATTGCTTATGATGATCTGTGATATTCATAATCTTTTTTTTTAAATCTGCCTTTTTGTATAGTTTCTTTTTTGACATTAACCTTTAAAAAGGCTTCCCCTATAAAAGTTATGAACAAAAATATTTCCTGCATTTTATTCTAGTCCTTTCATGGTTTTATTTTTTACATTTAACTATGTGAAATTAGTTTGGCCCATGTTGTGAGGTAAATTCTCCATTTAATGTTTTTTTCTTATGTAAGACAAATATATGAGCACAAATAATTGAATAATTATTTAAAGTCTAACTCGATTGTGATCCTTTTGGATATTTTAAGATTTTGTGCTCAGCTTTTTTTGCCTGCCTCTCGGTTCTGGCACTGGTGCTCTATGGTTCCAATTGTTGTTACTGTGGGATGTAGTATAATAACTGGCAGTGTAAAGCAATCCAAATTGCTCTTTTTCAAAGTTTACTTTAGTATCATTTTAGATGAACTCATGCATCACTTTAAGCAAAAGACGTAAAGAAGTTATAATAGATCTCATTTTTTCAGATGATTGGATATTTCTTGAGTCAAAATTTAATTTTCATGCAGTGGTCAAGATTTGAGGTTCTCTTCATATAGGTGCCAAAACTTTTTTTTGTTGTTGTTAAATTTTATGTGAATAAATTACTTTTTTGTTAGCCTTTAGAATGGAATTTTTGCTTCTCACTGTTTAAGTAATTGGATATTTTGGGAATAGAGAAAAGGGTTTTGCTTTTACATATCTATGTTTTCACCATATTTTTGTTCTGTCAAGGATTTAGAGAGCATATTATTTAAGTCTCCTATTTTCTGTCCTTTGTTTCCTTGTGGTTCTCAAAAGTTTTGTGTTTATGTTTCTTTTCCTCTTTTTGAAAATAAACTTCTTGGCAGTTCTAATTACCATCCACAGATTGTAAATGTCATAAATGAATTCAATCTATTTTTGGTTCAAATATTGATTTTTAACTTCACTTCTATTTTTGATTTTATCTTGTGGCTCTTACTTAGATTTTCCTTGCATACGCATTTTGCATTTTTGCACAGCCTTTCATTTTTAACCTATGTTACTTCATTTAAAATGACAGCATATAATGGGAACTCCTTTTAACATAATCTGAGATGTGTGTCTGCATTAATGAGCATCAGTACCCATTTTAATTTTAAAAATATATTTATTTGACTTCTGTTATCTTTCTTATTTTGCTATAATTTTTTTTCCTGATGTTTTCTTTATTTATATTTTCCTTAGCCATTTTGAGTGTATTTTCTTTGCTTTTGTTTTGTTTGGTTCTCAGTTATTTTGTAGGTGTTCAACCTGATATAACTTGGATGATGTTTGCCTTTTTAAAATTTTAAGCTTCAATTAAAGGTCTTTGTTACTTTCAAGAATAGAGTATTATTGGCTTTCTCTATATAATAGAAGAAATTAGCATACATATTTCTTTAATCCTTCCCCTCTCTTTTGCTTTGGCATACTGTGCATTTTGATGTCATTTTAAATTTCAAATTAAATTATTATTAATTGATCTTACCCATTTCCTTAAAAAAGTGGTTGACCTGGTTTCTAACAAAACTTTGTATTTAACTCACATGTCTATCTCTGCTTATTCCTGTAATTCTTATAAACAACAGTAAAGGAGTTTAACAAAATAAAACAAAAACACAGATAACCTATAACCACAGAAAGAACAGGTAAGGAAATGACAGAAAATGGCAGCAAATATCAACGAGATTTTGTAGAATGGAAAGCATGTGAGCAACTAGTAAATGCTGCACCTTGAGTGAGCGATGTTTTAGTTACCCGACTGATAAAACAAACACCATACAAAGGGTTAGTTTCACCACAGGAATTGATAGGCTCACAGTTTCAGAAACTAAAAGGCTTGCTTCCTCCCACAGTCTGTATCCTCTAGCTGACTGGTGATCTTTGAGGCTTCATGGATTCTCCATCTTATCACAAAGCACATGGTGGCATCTTTTCCTTTTTCTTCAGGTTTCATTGACTTTCAGCTCTGGCTGCTCCCTGCGACTTCTCTCTCAATCTGACTTTCATTCTGCTTGTAAAGGGCTCCAGTAATCTGGATTAAAGCCCAACCTGGTTCAGTCAGGCCACACCTTAACTGAAGTAACACCTTGAAGAGATCTTATGTACAATAGCCCACACCTACCAGAATGCAGATTAAGACCAAGAACATGTTCAAACTGCTGTGAGAGAAAAGCAAAAATGACCCCAAATAGTTCTGAAATTAAAGGTCCGTGGTTTCTCAGAAGGCAGTGGTGAAGAAATCTGTTGAAAACTGGATCGAAGTCTGAAGGACCAGTTAGACCTCTAGGCTCTTTCTACCCCTACTCTGCACTGCCTGACAATTACACCTTCCAATCTCCATTAGAAGAAAGAAAGTTTGTTTTCTGAAAAATTGGAACCAGAGAGGTATTATTATAGGGAACCTCAGCACTTCTGGAGATAGGGGTTAGGAAACATAGTGAAAACTGGGAGACTGTGTGAAAGTCTGCTGAGCAGTTAGCCCTCCAATCCATCTGGCTCCACTCATTTTCAAGAATGCTGGCAGGCAAGCTTTCATCCCAAGCCAGGAGACAGTGAGATTGTTCTACAGATAATCTGACAAGGGAATAACTACAAAGACAGACATTGAGGTCTCTCCTAAAACATTTTCTGGACCCTACTGATCACTTAGAGCCAAGTTAACCAACTGATAATCCCCTCCACAGAGCAAAGAGCTTCCATTCATTTAGTAGGAACTCAATTTGAAATATGAATAAGCAGTCAAACATCATCACATATTTGAGGAACACTGCTAAATGAAAGGAAGAAACCAAAACATATACATGGGCAAAAGATATTTAGGTTAAAAAGAGAATGCAGAGAGGCTAAAGAAGGCTAAGAGAAGTTAGCACACATGTGAAACAAGGACAGGATGCTAAAAAAGAGGACTGTTCAAGGGAAAAGAAAGAGCTTTTGGAAAATAAAAATACAATAAGCAAATGTAAAACAATAAAATGCAATAGATGTGTTGGAATAGAAAGTCACACAGAAAATTTCTCAAAAGGGAAACCTGGTTGGGGCTTGAAAAGGACCATTGAATGACCATGTTGATGAAGGGTTAAAAAAAAAATCACACAAAGTATATTGTCATAAATTTTCAAAACACTTGCATGACACAGACTAACAAAAAAGGAAAGCTTCAGCATTCTCTACAATAACACTGAAATCTTGAAGGCAACTATGTGGTGCTTTTAAAATTCAGAAAGAAATGTATTTCAATCCAGAATTATTGTCCATCTGAACTATCAATCAAGTGTAACAGTAAAATAAAGACATTTTTAAGCAAATAAAATTTACCTCTGACACACTCTTTCTCAGGAGTCTAGCGGGGAGTTTGTTCTACTAAAATGAGGAAGTACCATGAAAGAGGGAGAGGGTGGATCTATGCAGAGGAGTAATGGCAAGTGGGAGATAAAAGGAGATGGGAGCTTGACAGCTGAGGAACTGACATCTGGAGGAGCCAATCCAAAGAATAGAAGGAGTCATGGGGCTCCAGGAAGGAATAAAGCAAAGAAAAAGTGAAACAGATAGATTACCTGACATTATAACCATTTGAGAAGAATTTCACAGTTTTGACCAATAGTATGGAAATTTCATGACTATTGAGAAAAGGGGGATAAAAAGAAAGAAAGAAAGGAGAGAAGGAAGGAAGGGAGGGAAGGAGAAAGGGAGGGGGGAGGGAGGGAGAGAGAAAGAAAGAAAAAGTAAGGTAATTATTAACTCCAGTTTTTAAAAAAGTTATAACATTCTAATCATATTACATTAAACAGCTTAACTGTGAATGTGTTTCTGCTATTGTACATATTAAATACTGATTCAGCTAAACAATCATAATGTTCCTACTTTGGGAGATGGGGTAGAAAGCAGAAAGTATGGGGGGGGGGGGGACAAAATCCTCATTTACACAGAAGGAAATCTACTGATAGTAAATGAGGTCAGAAGATCAAGAAAGAGCTGTATAGAATCACGTTATTTGGAAAATCACAAAATCGATTTCCAGAAAAATTAGGTAAAATATTTTTAAATGGTTACCTCTAGGGAGAGAATGAGAAAGACAACACACTGTTGCTTTTCATTATAAGCACTGTAAAAAACTGGACATAAAATATGTAAATGAATTGCTGTAATCAAAATGAATTTAAAAACAACCAAACAAAAGATTGATTAATACATCGATAGTAGAAATACCACATCATTTATGATTATCGTGGTAACCTCTTGAAGATCTAAAGACAAAAACTGTGAATAACGATTGCCTCTGGGGAAGGTTTCAGGGGAAGAGAATGGAAAAATATTTATTTTATAACTTCCTCTACTATTTGATATCTTTATGCCATGCATATGCATTACTTCCTGAACAAACGTGCTAGATTTTGTGTATTTTTTAAAGCTTTTTAGAAAGAAAACATAGTAAAATATTTTTAAATAGAATAAAGGGATTTTTTGTTTAACTAGAGTAAACATACTTTTTAAAGAATTGTACTTCAATTTATGTTATGGATGTTCTACTAAAAGTTGTTCGTGAGTTGAATTGGTATAAACAAATTAAGGGTTCTGAATTAAAAAAAAAAAATCTTTAGTAGAAATAAATAACCAGACAAAATGTTTGTATCTTCTAATTTGTGATTTTTTATGACAAAAATTACAAATGATAGCTGCATTTACATTTTTAAATTTATCTTTGTATAAGTAGATCTAAATCTTACCTTCAGTCTAGTCATTCTAGTTAGAGCATTACTTCTCTGTTTTGGTTGTCTTTTATACATATGTTTAGTCTATCATATTTCTTCAAATAATGTAGTAAAGAAGTTTACATAGTAGAAAATATCCTGACGACATTTATATTTGGAAGTTTTTTTTCCCATCTTCATATTTAAATAAAAGCTCAATGTTCAAAATCTGTCTGCTTAGCACTCTGCTCCATAACAGATGGAGCTGGTTTCTAGTTCCCTGATGTGGCAGCCCTTTGGGAATGGGACGTGACATTATCCCAGCAGGAGAACCTCATCTCTGGGAGATTTAGTCTATGTGTTTCCTATAGTCATTGTGACTGTCATTATACTAAGGGAGCACGTCGGTGTCCAACCTTCCTCATTTCTTTGTCAGACTCTCAGCACTCGGCTCGCTGTACTGAACTATAAATCAGACAGACACCCATTACCACCTGCAAGGGCAGGGTCTCACCGCATGGACGGTAGCAAGAGCAGACAATGTCTGCCACCAAGAGCAGCAGACCTAGGGCCCTGACCGACTCCATGCTTTGCAGGTGTCGGAGTCACTGGCCAAAGCACAACTTACACAGGGACTGGACGGGGCAAAGTTCTCTCACACACAGAAGAGGCGAGCAAAGGCAGCTCCACTAGTGGCGATTGGTCCCCCACGATCAGGGGTTCCTACCCATAAGGTGAGGCAGTGAGATCTGACCTAAGAACATACATCTCGGAACATATGGAACACACATATGGAACATCGTCCATAGTGGAAGGTTCATTCCCCAACACCAACGGATATATCATGGGGGTAGGGGTAGCCAGATGCCAAAAAATGGGCATGCTTTAGCCAGACTGCCTCCAGTGAATGTTTACATATTTTTGGACAAAAGGGGAAGGAAGTGGCAACACATCTGCTAGGGATATGTTTCCTCTCTAGGAACTCTAGAGAAGGGAGTCAGTCCATATTCACCATCCCTCCACAGAACCAGGCTAATGCATTCCTGAGCCCGGGGTTTATTTGTGGGTCACAGGGGAAACACAGCAAACTCTGCTAGGACCATCTCCTACCACTTCCTCACACCCAGTTGGCAAAGTCTCTAAATGGAACGTTCACCATGGATTTCCCTCACCGTTTCACCATGGGTTTCCCTCACCACGGGTCACCATTCCTGCTTCTTGTCTTTGATTCTCTAAGCTAGAAAATCCCCAGTATTCTCTTTCTAGTCCTGCACGCATGCTGCATTTATGGGTGGTGAGATTCACGTTCACCTTGAGTTCACTTTGTATCTGTGCCCTATCTGTACTGCATCTAGGAGAAATTTTCATAGAGGTTGGCATTTAGACAGGACTAATTCAAACACCAATGAAGGGACTTTCACCTTCTAATTTTTTTGTTTTTCTAATTTTTTTTTTTTTTTAGAATGAATAGAATTAGTTTTCTCCAGAATTCCCAAATACCTATTTAACAGCTACTTTTGATGTATTTGTGGTGAAATTTCTTCTGCAATCACAGAAGTTAGGAAGAAATTTATTAGATTTCACTAGTTGGCTAGGTAAGTAGTCTTTTTTCACTTATTAGTCATTAAATTATTTTATTTTCCTGTGGAAGTTGTAGTTAATACAAGGACAAAACTTCCATTTGGCAAGTGTAGATGAATTTATGAGGTGCTTGAAAAAGGACTGTAAAATGCCTAATTGTGTTCCTAAAAAAATATTTTTCCTAATAAAATGACCAGAATATTGTATTTACTTCCTATGGCAAATTCAGAGGCTTGAGCAAAACACCTTTATTACCTTACAATTCTGTAAATCAGAAGTGTGACACTGGTCCCACTAGACTAAAAATGGTCGCAGGGCTGCATTTTTTCTGGTAGATCTGGGAAAGTATCTAGTTCCTAGCCTTTCCAGGTTTTAGAGGCCACCCATATTCCTTGATTCCTATTTCAAAGCCAGCAATGTAACATCTCTTTGACTCTGCTTTCAATGTCACATCTTTTTCTCTGTCCATAGCCAGGGAAGTTTCTTCAATTTTACATACCCTTTGATTAAATTGGGCTGACCCAGAGAATCCAGGATAATCTCCCCAAATCAAGATCCTTAAAATCACCTCTTTAAAATTCCCTCTGTTGTGTAAGGTAACATGACAAACTCCAGAGATTAGGATGTGTACAAGCCTGAAATTCTACAAATTACGATCAAGGAAGAAACACAAGTCTCCTGATCAATCTGTCATTTAGACCTTACTATGAATGCATTTCAGTTCATTTTAAGAAGAGAGTTTTAACTTGAAGCTGATGGGATGTTACAGTCTCCCCAGCCAGGAGCAGATGGGGCCATCGGTCACAGATAACACATTGTTCAGGGAAACCCTGGTGATTCTCCAGGGTCATTTTGTAGATAATCTTGTTCTTTGACAAGGTCCTCAAGATTTGTTTATATTTGAAAGGGTGCATTACTCAGATTGAGAAACACTGGTATTTAGAAGTCCTTGACCATGGCATGGTTCCTCAGACAGACTCACCCCCTTAGGCAAAAGAAGTCCTGGGAGCTCCTCCAGCTTCCCTGTTTCTTATGGTCATTTCTGCAAGGGTTATGTCCAGCTGACACCCTATACCTCTTACATTTCAGCTGCTGTGATCCCATTTCTTAGGCAACAGCTTGCCATTTGGTAGCCAGCTTGAGGGGAGTGTCTTCCTAATCTTAAAGCACCCTCTGGATGATTAAACCTTTGATTCCTCCATCCCAAACTTTGGGGAAGTCTGAAGGACAGTGCATCCTCAAAGCCCTTCCTTATTATTCTTCCTCATTGCCGTTACCTTTCCACAGCCTGGCTGCATGCGCTGTACGTCGAGCACGTGTGCTCATTCTGCTGCCTGCTTATTTTTCTTGAAGTGGTTTGCACAGCAGATGTTCCAGTAAGTGTCTGCTCCTTTATCTCCTTACAATTCTGCTACCCAAAAGGGACTGCGTGCTATTGCCCTTCAGATTTCAAGAAGAAAACCTTTATTTTTCCCTCACCTGGGCACAAATGTAACTTATTAGCACAGGGGGTCCCATCATGCTTTTTTCTTTGGCTTCCTTCTCCACTTCGAGGTGCCGCTCTCTCCAGCCTGAATACAGCATAGGTCTTTTCCAATGCCAGACTCCTTGGCTTCTTCTAACCCAGCAGTATGGTCAGTAGAACAGTTTTTTCATGCCAGTCCTCTGGGTCTCAGTACTATTCGCAGTCCTGGAAACTTATCACCCAGCTTTTCCCCCATCATATTATAAGGTCAGACACCAGCATAAAAGATAAGTTCATTTCATTAAGTGAGCATCTTGGTAAATTCTATTAAAGTAATTCCTGACATACATGTGGTTTAAATTATCCTATGCATTTTATAAACCCAACACACTATTTTTATGATATGAAGCCAATTAAATGATAAGTTATTGAAATGCATTCACTTGTTCATTCGACCAATATTACACAAGCACCTAATACGTGCCAGCTTCGTGGATAAGTTCATTTCATGAAGCGAACATCTCAGTAAATTCTGTTAAAGGAATTCCTGAAGTAATTATGGTTTAAATTACCCTATGCATTTTATAAGCCAAACACATTATTTTAATAATGTCAAGCCAATTAAATAAGTTATTGAAATGCATTCACCTGTTCATTTGACCAATATCACACAAGCACCTAACGTGCCAGCTTTGTGCTAGGTACCATGTTTTACTCATCTTGTGTTCACAGAGAATAGTACCATGGCTGGCATTTGGACAGCATTCATTAGATGTCAGTGGAATGTCCTTAGAGGACCAAAGCAGCAGCTAAATAAAATAGCCTCTTTCTCCTTGTCACTTAAGGATGATATCTATGACAGTGAACATTATGACCTCTAGATTCAGGCAAACATGAGATCAAATACAGAGTCTGACACACAATGGCCCTTGTGGGAAATTACTTAACATCTCTAAGCCTTAGTTTTCTCATCTATTAGTTTTCTATAAGATCAAATGAGGCAATCTCTGTGCAGTCCTTCTGGTAGTGCCTACCTGGCACACAGTGTGCCTGGCATATGTTCTAGCTCTCAAGCTGTTGGTTTTATATCACTCTCATGGCAGGCATGAAGCTAAGGGGCTGTGGGACAGTGGAGGCAGGCTGCTCTAGCCCAAGGAAGGAGCAATTAAGCAAGCTTCCTGAGCACCATGAAAATTTCAAAAGTGATCATCAGAAAATGATCCTTCCTTATAAAATGTGGGTGAAGTTCTTAAATCGAAGAGGCAGAGAGAGCTGAATTTGTCATATTTATGCTAATATGCTTCATGTTGAAGCTGGGTGGAGATAGGTCAGATAAGACATGGAGAGAAAACCTACCACACAAACAAAGCTGTTTTTTGAACTATCAGTGGCAGTTATGTGGAGCATAATCGTGCTTTTGAGGCTGAGTAACTGTAAATAGGGTCAGGGCTAGTCTTGAGATTCCAGATTCCAGTCAGTCTTTACTCCAGCCATATTTTGATTAAACATCTCTCAACTCATATTGTGTTGAGTAGAGAAAAATCAGTGACTGCTTTTGCTCTAAGGCAAGAGGCAGTCCATTTATTCAACTGGACACAGCAGACCCTCTTCCTCAAAGTAAGCATCTTTTATTTTCATACACTGAGGAAAAGCTTATCAGATAAAATATAGGACACTCAGTTAAATTTGAATTTCAGCTGAACAATGAATAAATTTTTAGTGTAAGCCCCAAACAATGCATAGAACATATTTATTATTTAGCTGAAATTCATATTTAACCGGGCATCCCTGTTTTAGCTTTTTTGTTTGGCTGGTTGGTTTTGTGCTAAATCTGGCAATTCTAAGTGATGGAGATTCCCCTATGGCCACTTGCTTCTTACCACTGTAAAAGGCGTTAATGAATTTCCTTTTCAAATCACACTCAGTAGCAGAAAACAAGGATCTAGATAAGTGTGTCTGTAAGAACACCTTCTGAAAACCTTTTGGTTCATCTGCAAGTTTTAAAACGAAAGTTCCTCAGGGAATTCCAGTGCACAAAAAATTTGGAAAACTAACCAGCACCTGAATAAATGAATTAATATTTGTAAAGTGTATTATTTCCATTAACCTTCACAAGAACCCTATGTGAAGGATATAATTATCATTACCAATTTTACAGATGAGGAAATTGAGGCAGAGTATTTTAAATCACTTTAATTCCCCAGAGCTAGGATTCAGAAAGCCCAGGTTTTACTGATTGGAGTATGTATTCAAAAGCATCATGCAATTCTGTCTTAAATTAATGTAACTTAAGATACAATACCCAGAATTATATCAAAAACAAGAAATCACACCTATTCTAAATAGCCAATCTCAAAAAATGCTTGGCTAAATTGTTGAAGCTCATTAAACAATATGAGCCAGATACCAGCATATCCCAAGTACTATAATAAATGCACTAGAAAATGCTATAAATTAGTCTTTGCTTTATTAGGTAAATAATTTTAATGATAAGATTATAGCATATGTACAAATTAACTTTCTACCCTCCTTTTTTCTTAAATTTTCTTAAAAAATTTTCTTACATTTTTTTGCCAATTCTCATGCAAAGGAGCCATATTGAGTCTTGTTTGAATGGTCTCCAGTGGAACCATTTTTGCTTCTTCAATGATGAGGGATCAATCTAACCTCAAATTACTCATTTTTCCTACATTTATGAAGTTCCACTGAATCAACAGGACACATTTCATATACAAGTATCAAAGCCTCAGCCTAATGCCCACAGGAATGCTAAAATATCATCAAGCCCCAGAAGTAGTTTATTAAGGCTTTCTTGAGGAAATATCACTCATTATTCTGTTTATCTCCTTTACTTAAAATATCTGTTTCCCCTTTGGCTTCTGTCTCTCTGTAATTTTTATTGCTGGATTGAATATGGGTTGTGTCCAACGGACACTATCTTTTTTGTTTTCAGAGATCTCCATAACTTTAGTAGGTGCCCTTCCTGTCCCAATATTTTGCTTGAGAATGCCCTCAAGACTTTTGCATCCCAGTGCTGTTTCTGGAGATTCTTCTCCAAGCTATGACTGTCAGTCAAGTGCTCCTCTAAAAACTGTGCCCAATGAAATTGGCTCTTCCAATGATAGCACAAGTATATTATTGCCATCTCATACTTTGTCTGTAGCATACCACTCTATTTTTTTTTTTTTTTTTTTTCCTGGGTTAACATGTCAGTCACTTATCCCAAGAGAAAAAGACAACGTTGGATCCTAAACAGTATTCCACCAGTGGTGCCTGGACCCTCCAAACTACATCTTCTCACTAGGGTTCTTCAGGTGGTGCTTCCTTCCTGATGCCTAGAAAGAAAGGCCTTGTTCGACCAATGCTTTCCCCACAAAGTAGGACTGTATTGGTTCAAGCTGCCTTGCATCTGAAAGCCCACAGATATCTGCCCCCAATTATGAAATGAAATCTCATTCTTGCCCATACCCGATCCTATCTTCTAAATTCTTTCCCTCCCTATGAGATTGTGTCAGCAAGAAACACAGTTAATTGCAATAGCAGTTTGAATTTTGAAAGAAACCTTACCAGTCCCAGAAGCAAATATCTCAACCTCATTAAGGCAACATAACTTTAGGTGCATGTAGGTTATTTCCCAAGGTATATGCTACGTCCGAAGAATGAAATGTCATTATCAGTTGTCCAGGTAGAGCTTAGCCCTTCAGTTCCAATCCAATCCATATATTCTTGTGTGTGTGTGTGTGTGTGTGTGTGTGTGAAAGAGTTTTAAGTTTTATGCACATCTTAATGTGATATTCTGTTATAACATACAATGCTTATTGTGTATCTATCCAGCACTAAGGCAGATTTATTTATAAATCTTAGACTGAACCTTTCAAGGTGGTATTTTTATCCTCATTTAACAGTTTAAGAAGCCAAAGTTTAGGGAGATAAATGGACTCACCTAAGGCCACAAAACTAGTTTGTGTTTTAACAGATAACTCCCTGACTTACAGATTCCATATCATTCTACTTTGGTGTATCTTAATCAGTGGTGTATACTTTTAATTACCTGGGGAATTTTTAAAAATGAAATTTATTTAAATCAACTTTACTCAAAGAAATGCATAAAAATAGTTCAAAAAAATTGAATCATACCATTAGACTGGTAGTGAAATACAGCATTCCTCTGCTTGTTCTCTTCCTACCCGAGTTCCTTTTTCCAGAGACAATCACATTTAAATTAGCTATTTCTTATATAAATGACCTCCATTTTTCTGAATACCATGTTTATACTGTTCTTTTGGGATATTTTTTGATATTAGATTTTGATTGACTCAACCCAATTACACAAACTCCCCTCTCCCATTCCCCCAGTGTTATATAATTATTTCATGTTAAATCAGTATTCAATGCTTACAAAATGACTGACTTTATATGACTAGTATTGTTCACAATTGAGGTCTGCAGTGTAGTTCATTAAAAACTTTTAACTTTTCCTGGGGTTTACAATCACCTCAATTTTGTTTTCTTCATTTTTTAAATTTACACATCATGAATTCACTTCCAAACTCTTTGAAAAACTAAAAATCTCTTATTTGTACATTCAAATACATCAGATACTCAACATTTTTTTCTTTCTGAGACATCTCACCTGAGGCATTTGCTGTTGATCTCATGCTATTCTCCCTACTCTCCTACTTTATAATATAGTTATATACTACTTTAGACTTTGTTGCTACCCTTTAAGTAATAAAACATGTCTTTTTCTCCTTCAACAACACACAGTAGCTCTTAACTTCCCACTTTATAAAGACACCACTTTCATTCCATTTACTTTTTCTCCTCCCCCTTTAACATTCCATTTGTCAACCTACTTTTTTACATTATCAAAGGTAGCAACATTTGTAATCAACTCTGTAACCATAATCGAGTATTCCCTTAAAAGATAAAAACGTAAAGAGCACTTACATTATTATGATTATTTAAATGTGATTCACTGAGCAAACTTTGTGCTATGGCTGCATTTCCTTCTCTCTGGTTCCAAGGTCTCCATGTTGTCCTTGAAACAACTTCCATAGGGACAATGACATAGAGTTCACTTTCTCACACTCCCACCATTGTTAGAAATCCTGCAGCATTTTAGGGTGTTTGATATTTCAAGAATGCCTTTCCCACACACTTTTAATTGTTTTTTCACCTGAAGTTTTTGATTGTTGACATTTACCATTTTCTCTTGTGGGATGAAGAAATATTCGCCTACCACATCATAGGCTTAATATCTTCAGCTTCTTCCTCATTCATTGTATTGCTTACAATCCAATCCAACATTGCTGAAGTCTACTGGTTTCCTATTTTAATTTGCGTCATGAGTTTGCAGTGAATATTAAAAAAAAAAAAATTCTGAAAAGATTAGCAGCCTCCCTTTGTTATAATGCATCCCGTGCCCTTTGTCACATTCTTAAGTTTGTCCTGTTTTTAAGGTTGCGTGTTTTCTTAAGCATTTCCAAAGGTCTTCATTTAAATCCTCTGCTTCCGGAATGGAACAATTCCTCTCCTGTCCCTGCAAGCACCGGCGACGGTGCGGGGAGCGAGACCTCCCGGGAATCTCGCGAGACTGCGGGGCTTGTCATCGGCAGCGCCACTCAGCTGTCGGGGAGCAGGTGGGTCCGCCATGATGCCGGCAATTTACTCACAGCTGCACTGCTGTAAAAATATTCCTTCAAGCAGATGTTGGGGATCACACAGCCCGCGATGCAGAACTACAGAGAGCTCATGCGCAGCTTTAAGGCCAAGCCCAAGAAGGCAAGCAGGGAGCGGGAGAGCGCCTTGCAGAAGACTTTGTGAGAGCCGGGGCGCGATCGGCCCGAGGCCGGGATCATGGACTCGGCGTCGCCACCCGCCTGGAGCCGGAGGTCGACACAGGAGGCGCCCCGAGAGTCGTCAACCGATAGCTGGGACAGGGAGAGGCTGGGGATCAAACCATCACTGGGCTCAGACCTGCAGCCTCGCCCGGCTACTTCCTCCCGTGCAACGCTTAGGCCCGGGCCCATGTAATTCTTGATCTATTGACCACAGCAGACTGTATTCATCTTGGGGAGATTTTCCTATGATATATTGGAGCTGAGAATATAATTAGTTATGGTATTATAGACTATTATATTTTAATACCACCAATATTTAATTATGAACTTGGGGTGTTCTGAAAAATTGTAGCATTATGAAGAATTTTGACACTGGTTAGAAGGAACACTCATGTTAACTTTGAGTCTCTCGTGAAATCTCATATAATTATAATAAAGCAATTTCTTAAAAAGGAATAATCTCCTAGAGAAAATGAGAAAGGCAAGAAATGAACAAAAGCATTCAGAAGCTCAGTGCATTAAGTGGTAACTGATTCAGCATATGGACCCACAGAAGGAAAAAGCTGAGAAAGCACCAAAAAGGCTCAGAGATAGTAACAGGTCCTCTGGAAGTCAGGGCAAAGGTGGGCTAAAAACAGAAAGGTCCCAATCTGGAGCAAAAGTAAAAGGGAAACAAAATATTAGGGCAAGTAATGAGAGATATTATAAATATTGTGTACTTGGACAATATTAATACCCCACCCCACTTCTGTGCAGCTAGGAGACTATCCCTCCTTCAGACAGAACACAATAGTGAACGACCACAAAAGGCAGAGTAGATAGCAGGAATACATGCATAAAAGAATGGATTTAAGTGAATACATGCCAAATGGTAAACAAACCAGCCCTCTTCTTCCACTTACTGCAACCATGTTCTTAGCCAGGTCTACATTCTCTTGGCAGGATATTGGAATGGTCCTCTCTGGGTAGCTCTAGAAGAAAGATCTAAGGAAACTGATATCAAAAAGGCCTTAACAAAACAGCCAGAGAGATGATCTTTCAGAGAAACTCACATTCTAATTCATACTTTTAGAGCCCCAATGAGCTTTCTAAATAGAAGCAAAACATCCAAAGATCAGCAAACATATTAAGAAAACCTTCAACGTGAAATTTGTAGGTCAAAAGAGTCAAATGTGACATCAAAACATGGAGGAAATTATGAGAGGAGAAATAAAAAAAAAAACTAATTTAAAAATAACCTTAGAGATACGAAAAAAAATGTTTAAAAAGTGAAATAAGAAGAGCCTTTTTAAAAATAAATATTCTGAGAAAAAGTTCTTGAAAAAATATTAGCAGAGACAAAACCTCGATTCAGTAAATCTTTCCAGAAAGTAAAGCAAAAAGACCAAGGGATTGAAAGTAGGAGAGGAAAGATAAGAAAATGAGAAAATTTGTCCAGATATTTAACCATCGAACACAAAATAGAGAAAGTAGGAATTAACAGAAAAGAAACTGAGGAAAAACAATGAGGAAGTAATTCAAGAACAACTTCCAGAACTGAAGGACATGCTTTTTCAAATTAAAAGCCCTACCAGTGCATTATAATGGATAAAAATAGAACCATACAAACACACCTTGTTGTGAAATTTTAGAATTCTAGGACAAATAAAAAAAATTAAAACTTCCTCAGTGGAATGGGGCACAAGAGGGGCAGAGAAAGTCAGGAAACAAAATGTCTTCAGACTATCTTAAAAGCAATCCAGAAACTAGAATATAGAAAACAATGAGCTATGTCTTCAAATTTCTGAAAGATAATGTCTTACCTTGATTTCTATACTTAATCTATTATTTATAGAAAATGACAAAATAAAGGCAAATTGAAAATGCTCCCGTATTTATACAGCTACTTCTAAAATCAGAGAAGTGATCAAGCAAGGGAAAAAAATAACATATATGTCACATCAGAAACAGGAGCTCCAACAAAAAAATAGAAGAGAAGGAAATCCCCGCTAAGATTATGAAAGGAAAGACCGAAACGACAGCTGGTCTTTTCCAGCTAGGTTTGGAAGCTCCACTCCAAATGGGAACAAGAAAGAAAATTCCAGGATAGACTTTGTAAGATGAAGTAGATATAGTTTTTCTTATGTTTCAACATATGGAGAGGAGATTCAGATAATAGATAGGCAATTTAGGCTGAACTAATGAAAAGTACATAAAAATATGTTTTAAAAAAGCAAGATGAGTATTAACCAGAGGGGGAAAAAGTATAGGACTGAAAAGATAAATACAGAATACTACATGTTTCAGCTGAACGTATTATTAATGTATCTCTTCCGAGCATGCACTGAATAGGAACAAACCAAATTTGTGACATCTTAGGAAAATGGGGATAGCAGAGTTGATATGCTTGTGAATTTGTGTGAAATGGACAAGGAGCTAGTGTTGGTAAACAGGAGCAAAATGCTTAAATTCCACAGTGGGAAATCACTTGATAATGCCAAAAACTAAAAAAAACAGGAGTTAACAATGTAAGTATCTATTTAATTTAAATATAAGTGGAAAATATGTTAAATATGTATATAGCCTGGAGGAAAGTGGAAACAAATATTGCAGAAAAATGTAATTTTTAAAAACTAGATGTATGAAATACTTTTGTAAAAGACAAATGACTCACAAATGGAAAGTCACAATAAAAAAAAGGGATATGGTGCTCACGTTTAGTGCTTACAACAATTCAGGGCTTTTAAATCAGCAGGAAGCTCAACATCCTCCTCGTCTTAATGATTGTTTGAGATTGGGAAAGTGAATTTCCTTCTTTGAGTCTCTCATTTGTAACACAAGGATAGTTGAATGCACTTCTTATTGTTGCTCTGTGGATTAAGTGAGAAATGAAGATAAAGGTCTGGTTATGGCACTTGTCATATATGAGATGCTGTGGTAGCTATTATTATTATCATTACCAGTTTATGTAAAGCAAAAGGAAAAATAATCAACTTATCCTTGCTGACATAAAAATTCATGTTGTCTACACGTTTCGTGTATATTTCCAACCCACAATTGAGAAATCATGGACTCTCCTAAAGAATAGAGGTACATTTTTATCTGAGACCAGAAAGGTTCCCACTCATTGTCATTTCTCCATTGTTCAGTAAATATTGCCAAACTGAATGTGTAAATTTTCAGAGCAGGGAAGACTGGAGAACCCAAATGCTATCTATTCAAGTTCTAAAAATGCAGATTGGAAAGGCAAAGAAGCCTCCATCACACTGCAAAGAACTTCCTTGTGTCCCCTAACCCTGCTTCCGCCCTTTTTCCATCTTCAGGATGGGCAGAAGTATGTGTACCCATAGTACTCAGGTCCACGCTGGTGTGTTCTATTCCACAGGCCTTCCTCAGGGGCTCTGCAGTACAGTCACAAGGTAAACCAAATGAGAGGATATGGATGAAGCACAAGAAATCTGATCCATATTGAGGGTAAAAACGCAGAAATAATGAAACTCACAGAAAACGTAGCATACTGCAGATTCAGAAGCCACAGCCTAAAGCACAGCTATAGCTATGGCTAAATGAATTCTCTTTGAGTTGAGGTGAATTTTTTTTCCCTGCTGGCATTGTTGTCAGATTTGGCTGACCCTACACTAGTCCATGCTGTTTTGGTGCATTAGCCTGCTGCTCCTGGTGCCTACATGTCAGAGGAAGCAGACTTTGAGAAGTAAAACTACTCAACACAATTTGATAAAACAAAGCAAACTCTTCCCTTTCTCAATGTTTCAGGATGTGAAACCAGGCAAGTTTTAAACAAGCTGATCCATTCTTCTTAAGTGTTCTCTTTCCTACTATTTTCATCCATATTGTAAAGAATATATGGACATACCGCTCATAAACTTTAGTAAATAAAGCATATCAACAAAAGATGCATTTATATACTTATATTTAAACATAGGAATTTGAGAAATAAATACCACACTGTGATTTCAAATATGATTGATACTCATGTAATGTCACTGTCTGTTGATACTTCTATCATTTGTCTGCAGGTAAATTATATTTTAAAATTACATGGTTCCATCTTTCAGTGCTTTGTGAAATAAATGTAATGCTACATTCCTGAATTCTAAAGAAGAAAGAAAATGAGCCTTATTCCCTCCAGACTGTCAGGTCATTCTTTCCAAGGCACTGATTTGATCCTCTTGCCTTCCCAAATTAAAGTAATTTCTTCAAACTCCTTAGCCACAGGGACTTTTCACCATCTAATCAATCTCCTCATCTGGTCATGTCCGTTCCTCTTTACCAACCCTTTCTGCACTCTCTTTTCCTTGTTCTGCCTGTACATTTTGAATATTGAGCCAGGCATTTTCATATATACCCTCATAATACAAAGGCTAATGAGGTAGATACTTTAATCTTAAATTTTGACTCAGACATGCACAAACTTTTGCATGGCTTTAATGTATCTGTCTTATAGTTCACAAATTATAAAATACCCTGGATTTTAGTTTTTGTAATTTTCCACTTTAATGTAAGGTTTGGGGATAGTAAAAGTAAAAGAGAATAGTATTATAGAAAGCTGCAGCTATTCAACTAATGGTAACCATTTAATATAATAGATGCACATTTAGAAATGAAGAATAAAAGCCAAAGAATCATATAAAAGCTAATAGTAATCTGGTCCCATATGACATCACTAGCAGCCATGTGGCAGTCCCTAATGATAAAGAGCTTTAAAAGCTCTCTGCTAGGCCTTTGCACATCACACAGCATCCCAGAATCAAGGCACTCAAGGTTTTAACGTTAATGGACAACTGCAATTCAGTGTTAAGATAAAGTTAGAATTGGTGAGGCTAATGGAGTGCTTTCAGGAATAAACTTGCAAAAGCCTTGGTCATACATCTTTCCATTGCTCCAGGGTTTATCCAGAGAGATAGAAAACAACCAGGACACAGGCCCAGACGCATTCTACACTCGTGCCCATTAACTCCTGGAGAGAATGCGGTCACGCCACCTAATGACAGCAATTTCCAGTCAATCTAGTGAAAGACATGACCTGTTCTGGGTTTCCTGGAGGTTATAGGAACATTGACTAATTTACTGAGCCGCTCTAATAAGATAACCAGATGGAGAAGCTAATGGGCTGAGACAACGACAGTTAAACATTATTTGCTAACACCAGAATAGTGGTGAGTGGAGTATATTATAGGCAGTACTTACCTTTTAATTAAAATAATATTGTTTTCAACATTATTTTAACACAGCAGGTAGGCAGCATGATTCTCAGAACATCAGCCTTACTGTTGTCTTTTATTTTAAATCATCTTTTGGTATGACTGCTTAAGCAAAGTCAGACAACATGACTATCACAGTATTTTGATTCATATTTTGAAGAGTGTACGATTGCTTATTTGATGTGATCAAGTTAATAGTAAAAATAATTAAGACCAGAATATCAATAGTCACAAATACAAAAATCTTAAAATTGAAAATAAAGTCTTTAAGGATCAATCAGTACAATCTCTATATCCCATGTCCGAATACCTTCAAGAGTTATTCTGTAAATCACCGATACTTGAAATATCCGTATCTCGAGTTTCTGTTTTAAGTTCTTCTTAGTGTTTGTTATGGCAGTTCACTAATGCATTGTTTAAGAAATTTCATTTCAGTGACCCAACACTTCTATACCCAATTCTAAGACAAACATTACAAACAACCTTGAAAAAAACATTCTCAACATTTTACACTCAGAATCTTAACAAACAGTACTCTCCACGTGTCTTTGGGATTCTCTTACACAATAAAGAATTGAAGGTATTCTTTCTGTCTCCCTCCCCTGATATATTTTTTTTAATCTTTAATCTATTTTCTTATTTTAAAGTTTCAATTTGAACAAATGAAACACGTCATCCCAATTCCTCTTTTGCCTGCTTATTCCAGCCCCCATTATCTTTCCTCTATCTTCCCCATTCACTTTTTTTTTAACTAATTTGTCTTTCTGACCATACTTTTATTATTTTCCCCTTTCTCTAATCCTTCATGATTCTTTAATTTCTCCCTTGCCTCATCTTTCTCCTTTTCATCAATTTTTTCTACTTGTAGTCTTCTGAATTTACCTTTTGGTCACACTGCTTTCAGTACTTCCGCCAGTTACAGTAAACACACACACTGAGAAATTAAAACTTCTATTCATTCTTTCCTTCCCTCCTCCTTCCCAGAGGTGGATAGAGAGTGGTAATACTCAGCCTGAGTTAAATCAAAGTTTGGTTGACTGAACAGCATTTGTAAGAATAAAATTATATTTGAAGAAAAGTGTTTTTGGAGGCTTGTTTTAAACAAACTATTTTCTTTGTTCATGCACCAAGTGTGGTAGATGATGACTGCATTACAGGTGGTTTAAACAACAAAACAATATCTAACTCTTGTGTGTGGTCTATGCAGCAACTAATGTATTAGTTTGCCCTCCATAATGTCTCTGCAAGAAATCTGGAAAATACCCACTTTCTCAAATCCTGGAATTATTCACTCTCCTTAAGGAAACTGCCATCTACGGAACTCCTAGTCAATTACATCCACCTACAATTTTAAACCTAACTTCACATCTTCATCTTCACTATCAATTCTCTGGCCATTTATTAATTCTGCAGCTTTGGAGAAGAGTCTAATTGTCTTGAAGACTTGGTTTCTTCATCTGAAAATGCAAAAAATAAGAGCACTTACCTCATAGGCTTACTATAAACATTAAATAAGATTTATGCTTCCACTTGTGGCAGAATTGGAACAAGATTTCTGATGAAGACAGAGATAAAAGATTCACAAAATATTTTTAAAATATGCAGCATCAGAAAATTAATAACTTGTTTAGTAATTATTGAACCAAGACCCTGTGGTGGACAGAGGCTAAGTAATTTGATCCCACTGAGCCAGCTCTTCCCCTTGAAGACATTTTGCTGCTATCAGAGGAGGTAGACCAGAGAGTTAGAAGCTTATAAACACTTCTGAGAGCCCATAGTGGCAAGGGAAAGCAGCGATTGCAATTCAGAGTCCACCAAGGTGCTGATGTGATCAAGGAGAATGCCTCTTCATTTATGTTGGAGGGTCTTACACCAGGAAGAAGAATGAACTGGAAATTAGCACTCTATTACAGGGTACATCAGCTTAAAATCATCTCAATCTCAATACATGAAATTGCATTAAGATAGTCATGTCCTTCTAATGTCCCCAGGTGCTTGGCAGAAGAAAACAACTATCCTCTTAGGATGAAGATAGCTATATTTCTGACATCAAATTGTTTCTATAAACAAATTGGCAAAGGCAATGTCCTGCACACAATAAAAACAACAAAGCTCAGTAAAACAGGGCAACATTTTTAAAAATCAACAGAAACATCAGACAATGAAAACAAATCTAGAGCAATTTCAACTATCAGAGTTATGGAATATAAACATGAAAATAAATATTACTGCTAAGATTATGGAAGATAACTGGCAATGATAAAAAATAAAGAAAGCAGTGTAAATTTTAAGATTCAAAAAGATAAAGTAACCATAATTAAAAACTCAATGGGGACTTCAGTTTCAGCTCCAGCATGCACACAAAAAGTATATATCATGAATCCTGTTTTCACAACATGTAAAAAGCTGAACGAACTGAAAACCAATGCCTTTTCTTAGATACTCCAGAGAAAACCACCAACATAGAAACTGGATAGATAGGAAATTCATGGTCAGGATCACCTTACCAGGGCCAGAAATTCATAAGAACACTTAATATGTAATTGAAAAATTGCTGGATACTGACTGCAGACTGGCTTGAATGTTAAAAACTCCTATGAGCCCAGTTTTAGTGGAGAAACCCACACTTTCCTGGGTTTTACCCCAAAGATTCCAATGCCCCCATCATCTTAATGGCCACATCAACATGGTATAGTATAATGATAGTGGATTACAACTGAGAGAGCTGCAAGACACAGACTCTGTTGAAGTAGGAGTTCTCAGAGAATTTCAAAG
Source organism: Choloepus didactylus (assembly GCF_015220235.1). Classification (NCBI taxonomy): domain Eukaryota; kingdom Metazoa; phylum Chordata; class Mammalia; order Pilosa; family Megalonychidae; genus Choloepus; species Choloepus didactylus. Next base: position 15,001,526 of record NC_051323.1, on the reverse strand, counting down.
ATAACACAGGAGGGAAAAACCAACCAAGAAGGAAACTGGGGGAATCTGAAGCCTTTGGAACATATAGCTATAGCAAACATTAAACACAGCCCAGCTGCTAGCCAGATTAATATAAAAATTTATATTAAAACCCTGAATACCTCAGTCCCTATTACCAGATACATCATGCCCAGCTTTTAACAATTATAAGACATGCTAAAAGGGGAAAAAAAAACATAGTCTGAAGAGACAGAGTAAGCCCTTAGAACCAAATCAGGTTTGACATAAGTTTTTAAATTTTCAGATAAGAAATTTAAAATAAACATGATTAATATGTTAAGAGCACTAATAGAAAAAAGTAGACAACATGCAAGAACAGATGGGTTATGTAAGCAGAGAAATGTAAACCCTAAGGAAGAATAAAAAAGAAATGCTAGGAAATTAAAAAAAAAAAAAAACATATAACAGAAATGAAGAATCCACTTGATGTGCTCATCAGTAGACTAGATAGAGCTGAGGAAAGAATCAGTGATCTTAAGTCATCTCAATAGAGACTTCCAAAATTGAATGCTAAGAGAAAAAAAAAAAAAAGAATGAAAAAAATGAAGCAGCACAATATCCAAGAACTATGGGACAGTTAGAAAAGGAATAACATACACAAAATTGGGATACCAGAAGGAGAAGAAAGAGAGAAAGGAGTCAAAGAAATATTTGAAGTGGTAATGACCATGATTTTTCCAAATTATGACACATACCAAATCATGAATCCAGAGAACCTCAGAAAACATCAAAGAGAATAAATACAAACAACAACAACAACAAACACACACACACACACACAAAACAGGCATATCCTATTCAAATTGTAGAAATCCAAAGACAAAGCAAAAATCTTGAAAGAAAACAGAATTAAAAAAACAATCATCTTGTTTACAGAGGAAGAGGGGAAAAAAATGCCTTAAACTTTGCATCAGAAATTGTGCAAACAAGATGAGAATGGCATGGAATATTTAAAATGTTGAAAGAGAAAACCCCAACCTAGAATTTCATATTCATCAAAATTCTTTCTTTCAAAATGGGAGAAGACTTCTCAAAGAATATCTGAGGGAATTTGTCATCAGCAGATCTGCTTTGTAAGAAATGGTAGACAAGTTCTTCAGAGGGGAAAATGATTTAAGTCAGAAACACAGATCCCATACTGAAAGGAAGAGGCTCAGAGAAGGAATAAATGAAGGTAATTATTCTTATTAATCTGACAGACAACTCTTCAAAATAATAGAAACAATGTATTGGGAAGTTATAGCTATGGATAAGTGAAATACACTCCAGAACCATTATAAGGTACAGGAAGGAGGAGTTTGGAAGATTCTGTTAAAAGTTACCTGCACTATCTGTGAAGTGATACTGTTATTTGAAAGTGTACTTAGATTAGTTGTAAATGTATATCAAATTTATTATTTGTAAATGTATATCAAATTTAATTATCATTAAATTTGTTTAGTGACAGTCTAAAGTCTAGGGCAGTCACTAAACAAATTGAATAATTTATATACTAAGAGAGGAGAAAAAATAGAATAATGTAAATGATCAGTAAAAACCAGAAAAGGCAGTGTGCTGGTTTGAAGCTGTTATGTACCCTAGAAAAGGCCATGTTCTTTTAATCCATTCCTGTGGGTGTAGACCTCTTGTAAGCTGGACCTTTTGATTAGGTTGTTTGAATTGAGATGTGACCCATCCAATTGAAGGTGGGTCTTAATCCTGTTAGTGGGGTCTTTTATGAGAGGATAAAAGGCAGAAAAGGCCAAGAGAGCTCAGAGAGAGAAACACCCAGAGAGTTCACAGTGGAAAATAAAGCCCAGGAGATGCTCAGAGAGAAAGCCACTGGAGTCAGAAGCTGAAAGCAATGAAACCTGGGAGTGAAGAACCAGGAGACTCTGGCCAAGTGCCTTCTGAGGACATTTTCATGGCCTAAGAACTGCAAATTTTAAGTTAGTAAACCACCACTGTTAAAAGCCAGTCCATTTCTGTATATTGCATTTTGGCAACTTTAGAAAACCAAGACAGGCAGGAAAGGAAGGGATATAAAAAAAGAAGCAAAAAATAAGTGCCACAAATAGAATCCATTACAAAATAATAGATATAAATCCAACAAATGTCTACTGTGAGAGTAGAAAACAAAACTTAAAAATCCCACATGGATCAACTATATGTTGTCTAAAGAAATCCACTTTATATATAAAGACATAGAGTAAAAGGAAAAGTTTGGAGAAAGATACATCATGCTAATACTAAATAAAAGAAAGCTGAAGTAGCTGTATTAATACATGCAAAACAGACTTTAAAATAATGAAGATCATCAGAGATAAAAGAGCATTACATAATGACAAAGAGGTCAATTTTTGAAAAGAACATAGCAATCCTTAACTTGTATGCACCTAACAACAAGAGCTTCAAAACACAAGACACATGGAGTTGGCCCCCATGAAGCTTGTTACTGCAAAAAGAGGCTAAACCTTCTTATAATTGTGCCTAAGAGTCTCCCCCTTGAGTGCCTCTTTGTTGCTAAGATGTGGCCTCTCTCTCTCTAACTAAGCCACTTTGGTGGGTGATCTCGCTGCCCTCCCGCCTATGTGGGACCTGACTCCCAGGGGTTTAAATCTCCCTGGCAACCCAGGATATGACTCCCAGGGATGAATCTGGACCCAGCATCATGGGATTAAGAACATCTTCTTGACCAAAAGGGGGATGTGAAATGAAATGAAATAAAGCTTCAGTGGCTGAGAGATTTCAAATGGAGTTGAGAGGTCACTCTGGTGGACATTCTTACGCCCTATATAGATAGCACTTTTTAGGTTTTAATGTATTGTAATAGCTAGAAGTAAATACCTGAAACTACCAAACTTCAACCCAGTAACCCTGACTCTTGAAGACGATTGTATAACAGTGTAGCTTACAAGGGGTGACAGTGTGATTGCGAAAACCCTGTGGATCGCACTCCCTTTATCCAGTGGATGGATGCATGAGTAGAAAAATGGGGACAAAACCTAAATGAAAAATAGGGTGGGATCATGGGGGGTGGGGGTGGGGTGGTGATTTGGTGTTCTTTTTTTATTTTTATTTTTTACTCTTATTCTGATTCTTTTTGGTGTAAGGGAAATGTTCAAAAATAGATTGGGTGATGAATGCACAACTATAGGATGGTACTGTGAACAGTTGATTGTACACCATGGATGATTGTATGGTATGTGAATATATCTCAATGAAACTGAATTTAAAAAAAAAAAAAAACAAGACACAAAACTTGCTAGAACTGCAAGGAGAAATCGGCACTTTACAGTTGGAGACTTCCACACCCCTCTACCAGAAATTGACACATCCAGCAGGCAGAGACTCAGTAAGTGTGTAGTTGAACTTAACAGCACCATCAACCAACCAGATATAATTGACATTTATAGAATACTTCATTCAAGAGCAGCAGATTGCACATCTTTCTCAAGCTTACATGGAGCATTCACCAAGACAAAGCACATTCTGGGTTATAAAACAATCCTTAACAAAATTAATAGAATAGAATCATGCAAAGTGTGTCTTAGCTCACAATGAATTAAGTTAAAAATCAATAACAGAAATATAGTTGGAAAATACCAAAATATTTAGAAATTAAAACACTGCCAAATAATTCATGGGTGAAAGAAGACTAAAGATAAAGTTTAAAAATATTTTAACTAAATAAAAGAAAATTTTATACCAAAATTTGTGAGATGCAGTGAAAGCAGTGCTTCAAGGAAATTAATACCACTGTTTTCATGTATTAGAAAAAAGAAAATTCTAAAATCAATCATCTAAGTTTTCACCTTAGAAAACTAGAGAAAGAAGAGTAATATAAATTCAAAGTAAATAACAACAATAAATAAAAATTAGAGAAAAAAATCAATGAAATTGAAAACAGGAAAATCTTCTGGTTTTTTCTTCTGCCAGCTCCAATCTGCTCTTGAAACTCTCCTGGGAGTTTTTCATTTCACTATAGTGGTCCTTAACTCCAGTAGTTCTGTTTGGTTCCTTTTTAAAATTTCTCTGTATAAGATTCTCATATTGTTCTTATATCACTTTCCTGATATCCTTTAGTTCCTTCTCTGTATTTTCCATCATCTCCTTCTGCACACTGAAGATCACCTTTTTAGTATTTGTCTGGTATGTCTACAATCTGGGCTTCTATTGTTGGTGTTTTCTGGATTTATATCTTCTTCCTTCAGCTGGGTTGCCATTTTCTGTTTCTTTGTTTTATAATCCTGTTGCACATGGTACATGTTAATATTTCAAAATGTTCACTCTGGGGATTTATTTCCCAGGATGTCTGTTTCTTGAGATTGCAGCCAGCTTGTGATATGACAGAGATTTTTTTCTTTTTCCTTGAATATCAACCATCTATCAGTAAGGTCAACCCAAGGAAAATGTAAAGTTCAGGGCCCTCCCTGTCTTTTCTGGGCATGTGCTTTCTAGAGGCTTAGGAGTTCACCTGTTTACAGGAGTTTGAATGTCCCTCTACTTCCCAAAAGACAGACCTTCTCTCTCTTCTAGGTGATCTACTGCAGATAAAAGCAGATGAGCCTTTGCCCCAGTGAGACAGGCTAGAATAGGGCACTCTGGGCCGGCCAGGGGTGTTGGTCAGTTCAGATGGAGAGTCAGCATCAAGCCATAGATAGCCAGATGGAGAGCAAGAAGGAGGGTCCAAGCAAAAGGAGGAACAAACCCTACTTCTCGAAACCAGCTGAGATAGACAGGTGGAGGGAGAAAGGAGCAGCTGGGTGGAAGGTCTGGTTCAGATTCCAATTCTCAGAATCAGCTAAGATAAACAGAAGGAGGAAAAGGAGGGGTTAAACCTGGATGGGGAAGAATGGGAATATCCACTCCCAACCCTGGCTTAAAGCATAGCGACAGGTTAACTATAAAACCTGGACATAGCTCAACCCAGTGTGTCCCCTCTCTTGGGGTCCACCTGTGCTGACCTCACAAGCTCATATTCCTTCTTACCAATCTTTGCTGTTTCCCAGAGTGTGCTGGCTTTTTCAGATAAACTTTACTGCTTGCTACTATTTCTTTTGTCCCTGAATTCTTTCTTGAAACAAGAAAACAAGCTTACACCAGAGCTCACATCAAGTGCCAACTGGGCTCTGGCAACAACAGGTCAGCCATCTGAAACTACTATAAGTTGTTTCTTATACTGCTTTCCTTGTTTCAAGCTACTTTAACCTGGAGTTCAAATTCTGGAAGGTGGAGCATGCTGAAGAGGAATTTCCCAAGTTAGTCTTTTCCAGCCTTTGTAGGGTGGGTTAGAACAATGGCCACCTCAGAGCTGCGCCCACAGAGATCTGAAGTCACTAATTAAAAGCCATGATCAGTGATTGGCTGGTGCCCACCCCAGATCCTGGAGAAATGGATTTTTACATCTCTTCCTGGCACCACCAAGCTATGCCAGGGATTGGAGGCAGCTGTGGCCTGCTGTGAGAGTGGGGGATGGCTGCCAGTAACTGGTGGGGAGAGAGCAATTTACTGGTCTTTACTATAATTTACCTCTTCTTCCTGTTCTTCCCTGGGGGCTGAATAGTGTTCTACAGATCTCTGAAGTTTTGAAATAGTTGAGTCGGACAGTTCCTGCCTGTTTAATAGTTGTTGTGGTGGAGAGATTGAATTCTGGAACCTCCTACTCTGCCATCTTCCCACAATGTTCTACTGGTTGTACCATTTTGCATTTCCACCAGTGATGCATGAAAACTGCTGTTGCTCCACACCAGAAATTGGTATTGTCAGATTTCTGGATTTTAGCCATTCTAATAGGTAAATAGGGATACCTTATTGCTGTTTTAATTTGCAATTCCCTAATGACAGATGATGTTAAGTGTCTTTTTCATAAGCTTATTTGCCATCTGTATATGTTCTTTGATGAGGTGTCTGTGTAAATCTTTTGCACATTTTTAACTGAATGCTTTGCTTTCTTAATGTTGAGTTTAAGAGTTCTTTAGATATTTTTGATGCTTGTCCTTAATCAGATATGTGTTTTGCATATGTTTTCTCCCAGCCTGTGGCTTGTCTTTTCATTAACAGTGTCTTTTGCTGATCACAGGTTTTTAATTTTAATGAAGTCCAACTAATTTATTTTTTCTTTCATAGATCATGATTTTGGTGTTAAATTTAAAACTTTTCACCAAACCCAATGTCATCTATAATTTCTCCTGTGTATTTTCCTAGAAGTTTTATAATTTTACATTTAGGTCTGTGGATTAACTAGGGTTCTCTAGGGAAACAGAATCAACAAGAGATATCTATAAATATAAGATTTATAAAAGTGTCTCATGCAACTGTGGATATGCACAAGTCCAAATTCCATAGGGCAGGCAGCAGACTGGCAACTCCAATGAAGATGTCTGATGAACTCCTCAGGAAATCAACTGGCAACTTCAACAAACTCCTCAAGAAACACTTCGCTGGTTAGCTGAAGAAGAAGTGAAGTTCCTCTAACCGTCTTGCTTAAAAGTCTTCAACTAATTGGATTAAATCCAGCTGATTAAATTTTCTCATTGTGGAAGACATGCCCTTCATTGACATCATCAGTCACAGCTGCAGCCAATTGGCTGAAGGTTTAACAAACCAGCCTTCTGGTTTATCAAGCAGCCACAAATGTCTTCACAGCAATGTTTAGGCCAGTGCTTGCTTGACCAGACACCTGGGCACCATCACCTGCCCAAGTTGACACATGAACCTAACCATCACAGTCTGTGAACCATTTTGAGTTAATTTTTGCAAAAGGGGTAATACTCTGTCAAGAATCATTTTTTTTTTATATGACTGCCCAATTCTTACAGCACCTTTTGCTACTTTGATCACCTTTGATTTAACTTTCGTAAAAGTTGTAGGAATGATTTCTGGGCTATTTATTTATGCACATGAAAAATGGATTTTTCCAGCACCATTTGTTATAATGATTATCCTTTTGCTGTTGAATTGCTGCTAATTCTTTGTTAAAGATAAATTGACTATATTTGTATGGGTCAATTTCTAAGCTCTCTATTGTGCTCCATGATTGTGATCTATGTGTCTTTTATTTTTCCAATATCACACTTTCTTAATTATTCAACTTTATAGTAAATCTTGAAATCAGGAAGTATAAGTGCTGCAACTTTGTTCTTCTGTGTGGTTATTCTAAGTTGTTTGACTTTTCCAAATTAGAATTAGTTTTTCAATATCTACAAAATAGCTTGTTGGGATTTTGATTGGAATTGTGTTGAGTGTACAGATCAAGTTTGATAGTACTGACATCTAAACAAAATTGAGTCATCAAATCCATGAATATGAAATACCTCTCTGTTTATTTAGATCTTTTATGTTTCATGTTCATCCATGTTTTGTAGTTTTCCACATATGGATACCACACATATTTTGTTTAATACATATCTAAGTATATAAATTTTTTTTGTTATAATTTAAGTGGTATTGTGTTTTTAATTACAAATGCCAGTTGTTCATTGTTGGTGTAAAGAAAGCAATTGACTTTTGGATACTAACCTTGTATCTTGCAACTGTGCTGCACTTGCTTATTAATTCCAGGAGGGTTTTTTTTCCCGGTGGGTTTTTTTTTTTTTTTTTTTTTTTTGGTTGATTCCTTGGGAATATTTGCATAGTGATGGTCATGTCATCTATGAAAAAAGATAATTGTTTTTCTTCCTTCTCAAACTACGTATCATTTATTTACCTTTCTTGACTTATTTTGCTAGCTAGGACTTCCAATATAATGTTAAATTGGAGTGGTGAGAGAGGAACCCACCTTTCTTTGTTCTCAATCTTAGGTAGTTACATTTATTTTTCACTTTGTTAGTGATTTTTATCTGATAAAGATTCTAAAATTGAATAACAAAACAAAGCCCAAATCTACATTTTGTAAACTTAAAAATAAAATGGTAAACGCTTTAAAATAAAAAGAAGACTACTTAGAAAGCAAGTTAGGTTATTAAGGAAGGCCCTAACTTTCTTCTAAACAGAAAAGACACCATTGCCCCTATAAAACCTTGCAGAAACTAACAGAATCCCCTACTCCCTCTTCTGGGATCCTTTCTTATTCTAAAAACAGAAAAAAATCCAACCATAAAATGATTGAAAGCTGCCTTTAAAATATTATATACTTAAAAAGAAGCAAGCCAAGTACACTTATTTCATATGTAAAATTACAATAATTCACACTTGACAACATTCATCTGGTCATGATTCACTTCCAAAAAAGCCTCAAAAAGAGTAATTTGTTATGTTTAGGCTACTATGCTCTCCTATAAGAAGTTCTCCTTCCTTTCCCTAATTTTGCATTTTCTTAGTGACTATATTCATTATATTAAGCATTTTCTGTTTCACACTAAACATGGGGTCTGCATCTTAACTAGTTTGTTTTAAAAGACTAATGCCCTAATATTCCTATGGGTGAAACAGATATAATCTGTGTTCTTCATTTTACTTCAACTTTCTGCTTGTAGTGAAAAGACTCTGCATTGTTTCTTGCCTTACAGAACTGTTCAAAGAGCAACTAACAAAGGTTTTTGGAAAAGATTAATTAATTCAAAGCCGCAGCAAAGAGAACCAACTCTATTGTATGTCTACAAATGGTTTATACATTTGCAGTCGATGTGTTACAGAACCCCTTTTAAATAAGATTCTGAATAATGAATGTTTTATGTCATGTCTTTTAGTTGTTTCTAGTAATGTTTTAGGAGTTTGGAATTAAATTGTCTTTTGCCTAAAAGGGTCAGCGCTGGAATCAGACTTCTGACTTAAAATGGCTTCTAACCTGCGTTCCTACTGCCCTTCCATTAAGTTCTCATTGAATCACCCCTGGGAGTGGGAGAAGAGGCTACTACGCCAAGAGCTAAGACTAGCAGGCAACCCAATTTCAACTTCTGAGAAGAAAGTGACAGTAATTGCAAAACTGATGGACTTGTGTTGAGATTGTACTTACCAGAATGCCATGTACGGAATCATTTCATGAAACAAGGTAGGCAGGCATTTGTCATCTTCCCCATCATCTCCTGTCAGTCTCAGACACAGAGCTTTTGTCAGCTGCAGAACAGGCAGCTGTCTGTCTGGGTATTTTTTTTTCCCCTTTTTTTCCCAGATTTTTTGTGCTGAAATGTTCAGAGTACAATTCTTACGCATCTAGAACCTTAATCTTTCTTTCTCCATCAGGCTATATGAAACTAGGAACTTCAAATTCCAGGAAGTATTGGATAGGAGGCAATGAGACAACTAGTTGGTTATAGGGCCATGGGGGAAAGGAAGCTAATGAAAGCATAAGAAATGTTTAATCAACAAGATAAAAATACCATGGGCTGGATAGAAATAAAAATATCTGCTTTAGCAATGAATGGTAATATTGCGATTATCAGTGCACTATGTTTGTTAAGGATATCAGCCAATTAGGCAGTGCATACAAGAAGCATTTGATCTGGGTATGGTGAGTTCCTACAGGGAGCTATAAATGTGTAGAAACCAGGATTTGAACACCGAGCTGTGCACATCAACCTGAGGTTACCTGTTAGAAACCCACTCTGTTAGACAAAGAAGTATACACTGATGTTATTTGTAGAAGTCAGGTTACATCTGTAATCTCTAATTCACTCTAACTCCCAGAATAAGTCCTAGATATATTAAAAAGTGAAATGTGAAAAAAAATAAAACTATGATACAATTAGAAGAAAAGCTAATGTTTTTTTTTATAGTCTTTAGGTGAGATGGATGAATTAAAAACCTAACTAGAGAAGCAGACACTGCAAAGGAAGAGAGAAATGTGTCAAGAATGGGCAGATTACACAAATAAAAAGTTAGGAAAAGAGAAATGTGCTCCCTGTAGAGTTCTGGGATTGCTCAGTGTGGACTTTTCTCCAAGGTGCTGAACTAGCCCTACCCTGCTCCATTCCTTGAACCCATCCTCCAAACTCCTGGAATCTGATAACCCCTACCATTTCCTTTTGTTTCTCTAGTTCTATGGGTGGGGGTGACATACTGCCATCATTATCTCTGCTAATTTCGTATCCCCCTTTCCTTTTTAATTTCTTCAGTACTTGTTTTTATCAATTCCTTATATTTAGTTCTCTGTTAAAATACCTAGTGAGGTTTGTTTTCCCAACAGACCCAAATTTTAAATACTTTCTTTTATATTTACAAAGCATTTCATACTAATTTTATAATATAAATTGAATAATAAAGAATATATAGATTAGACCACTGTGTAAAAAATGAATTCCAAATTTGTGAGGGGAAGAGATACAAAGACTTTTTGTGCAAGATGTGTCTCTTTGCAGTTATCATCCCTCATGCACCAGGGCTGGAAAAAAATTCCACCACATCTTGTTGCATGAGCTTAGAAGCAAGCTTTGTTCAGGAAACTTATAACCCTGGGGTCAACAAGAAGAGAAGAAACGAGATCCCTTAAACTCTCATTTTCTCCAGAGAGGAATATGCCAGGGCCAGGGCATCCTGCAGGATGAGTTTGCAGTGTGAGTTTGCAGTCTGGGCACACCCCCAGCACCCTGCTGCTCTCCCTTTTTATAGGACAAACATGAAAGCAACCGAGTCAGTAGGGGGATACGCAGGTTAGTGGCATGTCAGGCAGACATGTCTGGAAGCCTGATCTACAAACATGGTCTGAGAAAGCCCACTGCCCAGCACCTGGAGATTTCGGTACCCTTGGAATTTGTAGAACCACCTACTGGTGGAAAGAAGGGCCCATAGGATATTGGAATCTGATGTAGTCTTTCCTGCAGGAAGAGTGGAGATACCCCAGAACCAGCTGCCCTGTTGTCCAGGCAACCAAAAATGAATTTGTTTGTTGCTCCATAACCCCTTTTTCTGCCTTACATTTCTCTTTATTTTCTATTTTTAAATAGATTTTTTACATGCTGAGATATATAATTTGCTCACTTTTTATACCAATGGTTTCCTGTATGTCTCTCTTTGCTAGAATATAAGGTCCATGAAGACAGCACTTTTTTCCTTTGTTCATGGATATACACAAGTTTCTAGATTCAGTCTGCATCATATTAGGTTTTCAATAAATAATGAATGAATGATGACTGGAATTTCTTTCTTTAAGTGTAGCTGCCTTTCATGGATTTCCTTTTCTGCTCAGTCTTGGAGTTTAGACCCCCAGCCCCAGCTTTTGGCTCTACTAACTATTTTTCAGCACTGATATCTAACTCTGAGTACAGCTTTTTATATCAAGCACCATGGCTTTACCTATACTTACATATGTTTTTTCATTTTTGACTTATTTCTCTTTCAATAAATTTACTTAAGAGAGCAAAGTGTTAACTACAAGAAAACATAACAGCAATAAGTAGTATGAAGAAATGGGGAAATTTTGAAAGTATAATTATAATGTACCAAGTTTATAAAAAACAATAAATTGAAATTTAAAAAAAAAAGGGACCAAAGGATTTTGTTCTCAATGAGTCTCAAAGCAGAGGGCTGGTGGCAATGGGGGAGTTAGAAATGTAGCAAGATAGGAACTGTAATCAGTTATATGTTGAAATAAGATTGTAGAAAAGGAGAGAAAACAAAAAGACAAAGTTTATGGTGTCGCTAAAAGTGTGAGTGCTACAGTGGAGAAGGCGTAAGATTTTCTGAGTTTTGTAGGTAACAGCTAGCAGGGTAGTAACTAAGTGGTGTCACAAGGAGAGAAGCTTTCCCCTCTTTTCTTTCTTTCTTTTCTTTTTCTTCCTGTCTTCATTTTGCCTCTTCTCCACCCCTCTTCCTTCTCCATTTCTCCTTCTCCTACTTCTTCATTTTTTAAATGAGAGACTACAACAATTGTAGGGAAATTGCAGAGGGGTGTCAGGAGTGTGCTTCTTGCTTACTCATGGCCCTGAACTGGGGGAACAAGGTTTAGCCAGGAAAGTTGGGGAGTCCATACAAATGCAGTTATGTTGTTAGAACATTCTAGAAAAATCTGAGGTGAAAGAAATGTTTGTCCACTTGCTCCTCATGGCCAATGCTTGGTTCATTTTAGAATGCACTATCTGCCACAAAGAGATCACTTCATTTTCTCTAACCCAGGATTTGGCTGAAAGTCAGATTATCAGTGAGTGCTTTGTGAATATGATGTTGATTTATGGTTATTTCATTAGAAACATCTCCTCACAGTAAAGGAGCTAATACCATCTAGACCAATACCTGGTTTTTGAGATGCCTTCAGCAATTTATGCAAAATTTGAAGTAGAATTTCATGTGCTTCCCATTTTGATTTTCTTTTTGAATCTTGGTACACTTAATTTCAAAATTCAAAGTCAACAACAGCACTTACGTATTACAAAAAAAGAATAAAACAAATTTTATTATTTTGCTCATCTGCTTTACCATCATGGTCATCTTTTATATGCAACTTATTAGAATAAATGTTTTACAATTGTCTTATCTATTACATGGCTATAATATCTGAACTTAAGAAATGTAAAGGTTAAGTCCCTCACCTAGATATAGAAAAAGAATGACAAAGTATGACAGCAGGGTTGTGTATGATATGCCCTTCTCCTCAATCATGAGTAGCATGTCACTTCTCGTCCAACTTATCATGAGAGCCATTGAATGTATTTGACAGGACATATATTTGACTGCTGGAATGATGGACATCTCTGAATGTGTAGACCTGACTTGATGGGAGAAAATTATGAATGTGTGGCATCTGGGGAAGATTCCCTGCAGTGAAAACTGAATTTCTACCTGATACTGCACCAAGGTTTGGGATATTTGCCCTATTATAATGGCTGACAGTTTGCATGTGTTTTAACTCTGGCTATCAGTCAACCAGTTCTTGATGGGTAATTGCCAGCAGGAATCTAATTTTTCCACATCAGTTGTCACATATGTCTCTAATATTCTTATTAACCCTTAACTAGATTGACGATGTTGTTTCAGACAAGAATAGAAGGAAAGATTTCTCTTTCTTCCCAGAGAGAAGCAACAGTTTGGCTAAACTATATATGTAAAAAACCACCGAATATTTGGAGAGCAGATATTAAAGTTAAAATAAATGACAATGTCTAATGTCACATTCATGTATTAATCAGCATAAAATTCCTAATGTCACAGTATGTTGATGTACATTAAATAAGTCAAGTTATTTTTACTCCTGGAACAGAGAAACATGAACACATTTTGAAAGAAAGAGATTTTATTAATCATTTGACCTGAATAAATTCTATTTTTTAAACATCTTAAATACACTTTAAGCTGAACTAAAATTTTACTTTTCTAATTAGCAAAATAATATATGCTATTTAAGAAAGTCTGGAAACAAGATGAGAATTGATGTAATGAGTAAAATTCAAACTACTAATAATTCTATCACCAAATAATGATTAATGATATATGTGTTTTTGGGTGTGGATGTATGTGTATTCACCACATCTCTGGCTAACACCATCCAATAATTTTTTTGAACAAATATATGAACCATTGCCATGTATAAATATTATTATGTATTGTTGCTATAGTAGACATTTAATATTCATCTTACCACTTCTCTATTGTTGCACATTTTTGGGGGTAATTTTTGCCTTTTATAGTACACTTTAAAATACAGCCTTGAGGTTACATGTATGAAGATGTTCTGGGTTTCTAATGCTGCTGTTTTGCAAAACACCAGAGACGGATTGGCTTTTATAAAGGGGCTTTATTTGGTTACACAGTTACAGCCTTAAGGCCATAAAGTGTCCAAGGTAGGACATCAACAATAGGGTATTTTCACTGGAGAATGGCCATTGGCATGCGGAAAACCTCTATTAGCTGGGAAGGCATGTGGCTGGCATCGGCTTGCTCCCAGGTTGCGTTTCAAAATGGCGTTCTCCAAAATGTTGCTCTTGGGGCATTTTGTCCTCTCTTAGCTGCAGCTCCTCTTCAAAATGTCACTCTAGGTTGCTCTGAGATCCCTCTGTTTGTGAGCTCTTTCTATAGGACTCCAGTGAACTAATCAAGACTCACCCTGAATGGGTGGGGCCACATTTCCATGGAAACATTCAATTAATAGGTTCCAACTTAATCAACACTAATACGTCTGCCTCCACAAGATTGCATCAAAGAATATAGTGTTTTCTGGGGGAGATAATATATACAAACCAGCACATTACACCCCCTGGACACCAGAAAACATATTCTTTCCAAATACAAAATAGATTCATCCCATCACAATATCACAACAACTTAAATCATTCATAGTAACAATAGGTAAGTACAAGATCCCATCAAAATCAGTTACAGGCATGGTCTGTCCTAAAGCAAAATTCCCCTCTGGCTGTGGATCTGTGAAACTTAGAACAAGTTATCTGCTTCCAATATACAAAGGAGGGACATTCATAGGATAAACATTCCCATTGCCATAAGGAGAAACTGAGAAGAAAACAGGGTTCACAGGACCAAAACAGTTCCTAAAACCCATAGGGCAAACTCCATTAGATTTCAAAGTCTGAGAGTCATTTATACAATGATGTTTTATCCTTGGGACTTGATTGAGTAGGAGTCCAACCCTTTCTTAGGGCCTTTGTAGCAGCCCTTTTCTCTCCAAACACTGGGGTGAGTGCTCCAACATATTCATGCATTGGGGGGGACACCTTCTTGGACCCACCCTCCTCAAACACCGGGGTGCCACCCAGACTCTGCCTATCTGGGGCAAAGTCTCTCCCCTCTCTGAACAATGACGTGGGGGCAGTCAGGCTCTCCCCAATCCCTGGGGAATGTGCTCCACCCTCTCTGGGGCCTGGGGTGGTAGCACTCTTCCTGAGCATCGAGGCAGAAGGCCCATGCTTGCCTCTGGGGCAAACTTGCCCTTTCCATGCACATGGGCTGCTCCACGGTCCCAGCCAGAGACCTCTGGACTCCAGACCTTAATCTCCATAGCTCTGTCTTTGAAGAAATTTTTCCTTTAATTTGTTCCTTCATCCCCTCGGGTCCAGACCGGCCATGTCTCCAGCTATACAGTTCTCTCAAAAATCTCATTGGCTTAGTGTGAAGCACACAGGGGTCAGACTGTCAGATAGTAGGACTTTCAACAAATCCTTTCTGGATAATTCCATCTCCAATCCAGACTGTCAGTTTCCATGTTTGGTTAAATCCTCACATGGGGCTGTAGCTTCTGGGGTCTCATCTTTGGAAGCCCAGAATTTTCTGAACTATCAGTTTCTGGTTTCTTTGAACACAAGAGTTCATTTCTCAGCTTATCCCTCTCCTCTCACATTCTACTATAAGCTGCAAGAAGAAGCCAGGCCACACTTTCGATATTTAGTGTCAAAATCTCTTCAGATAAGTATCCCAGCTTGTTGTCTTCAAATTCTGCCTTCCATCTGGCACAAGGTCACAAATCTGCGAATTCTCTGCCACTTTAAAACAAGGATTGCCTCCCTTCCAGTTAGCAATGACAAATTCATCATTTCTGCTCAAGGTCTCATCAGAAGTATCTTAAGAGTCCATATTTCTACCAACAGTCTCTTCAAAGCAGTCTAGGCCTTTTCTATCAAGCTCCTCACAATTCTTCCAGAATCTTCCTCTTATCCATTTAAAAAGCAGCACCAGCACCCCTCTTCTCTGGTACCAAAATCTGTTCCAGTTTGCTAATGCTGCTGTTTTGCAAAACACCAGAAATGGATTGGTTTTTCTAAAGGGGGGTTATTTGGTTACAAAGTTACAGTCTTAAGACCATAAAGTGTCCAAGGTAAGACATCAACAACAGGTACCTTCACTGGAGGATGGCCATTGGTGTGTGGAAAACCTCTGTTAGCTTGGAAGGCACTTGGCTGGCATCTGCTTGCTCCCACGTTGCATTTCAAAATGGCATTCTCCAAAATGTTGCTCTTGGGGTGTTTTGTCCTCTCTTAGCTGCAGCTCCTCTTCAAAATGTCACTCTCAGTTGCTCTGAGGTCCCTCTGTTTGTGAGCTCTTTTTATAGGACTCCAGTGAACTAAGCAAGACCCACTCTGAATGGGTGGGTCCACATTTCCTTGGAAACATTCAATCAATAGGTTCCAACCTAATCAACACTAATACGTCTGCCCCACAAGATTGCATCAAAGAATATGGCTTTTTCTGGGGGACATAATATATACAAACCAGCATAGAACACTTCCTTTACTATTTTGTTATGACAAATTACTAAAAAAGTAATTGCTGGAATGACAGATATGCAATTTGAGAGTTTAAAATTATGATGTTTAATATAACGTAGAATTTTAATGTCCTACAGTAGAGTAAGTACTTCTTGTTTCTCTCACCTGGGAGTATTATTTTCTTTGAAAATGTAATAAATTAAGAATAAACAAGACTATCATGACTATTTTCATTAGAATTGATTTTATTACTGATGGATTCAACATGTAATCATTGGACAATTTTATTTCTTGCGTGTATTTATGTGTGAATGTGTGTATGAAGTGGTCATTTATAAAATTTTGACTGTTTTCCTCTTATACTATTTAATTTAACTCCTTTATTTTTTAAACTTTTAACTTTGAGATAAGTATAAATTCACAGGAAGTTGCAAAAATAGTACAGAGTTCTTCTGTACCCTTCACCCAATTTTCCCCAGTAGTAACATCTTACATAACTATAGCACATTGCCAAAGACAGAAAATTGACATTGATACAAAGTGTGTCTATAGTACTACACCATTTTACCATTTTGTGCAACCACCACTACAGCAAGGTACACAAAGTTTCCACTACCGTAAATCTCTCTGCTAGCGCCTTACAGTCACACTCACTCACTTCTCCCCATCATCCTTGATCCCTGGCACTAATCTGTCCTCCATCTCTGTCTTTATAATTTTGACATTTCACTTATGTTATCATTAATTAATGGCATCATTAATTTAACTTTTTCAAATTCTTTGTATTGTAAAGATAATGCGCACTACTTTTTATGTTGCAATTCATTTTAAAGGACCATTTGACTTTCAATTTTGTTTGAGGTATTTCTTTTACAGAGTTTTATTTTTTATTTACTAAATATATCGTTTTCATGGTCCCTGCCTTTGGTGTCCTCCTAATATCATCCATCTATACTGTATTATTCTTGTGCATTTAATGTGTATATATATGGTTACATTTGTTAAATTAATTGCAGTTTCACAATTTCACATTTAAATGTTTACACTTTGGTTTTACTTTGATGTACATTGTGAAGTAGGAATTCTAACTTTATTTTGTTGTAGCTGTTGAAACAGTCTTCCTAATATAAATAGTTGAATGATATGTACTTTCCAATTTGAAAAAAAACTTTATGGAATATTAAATAATACACACATATATACATACCATACATCCTTACACACATAAAATATGTTGTTGGGTCTATTTCCGGAATTTTAGGTTTTATGTGAACTATTTTTCTATTCCGGACACAGTGTAGGCCTTTCCAAACTATTGTAATTTAATAATACTTTTAATTTCTGGAAATGTAATTTTTCCTTCATTATTCCTCTTTGTCAATAACTTATTGTCTATTTTCACACAATATCTTATAGCCATTTTCACAAATTTGGAAACCAGTGTGATGTTCAAAAACATACAAGTGCTATCGAGATTTTAAATACAATAATATTAAATGTATAACTTAATTTGGAAAGAATTGAATCATCACAATATTAATTCTTCTCCAAGGCTACTCTTTTGTTCACGCATCTGTCCTGCAAAATATGAGTGGACCAGTTTGCATGCCAGGCTTGCACATTTGTTGCCAAGCAAATTTCTAGGTATTTTGTAAGTTACGTCCTCAGACTTCACTCTAATAGTCTCTTATCAGGTATTACCCTTCTCAGTCCCTGTGATACCTTGCACAAAATCAACTCTGACTGGGAGGCGTCTTTCCCAGGAATGCTAGGTAGCAGGCATTACATGAATGTAAGAGTGACTTATTTGGCCTCTGCTTCTGCAGAGCTCCTGCCTCTCTGGAGAGCCATCCCAGCAGCAGCCTGAGGAGGACAATGGCTCAGTGGGGAGTCTGGCTCTGAGTTAACACCAGTGTGTTGTGTTCTGCTTCTTATAGACACTGCCCAGCAATTAGGTGGTGTTTCCCTCCATCCAAACTCCTCACAATGGCTAAGTATAACCTTTGACTCTATTCTCAAACCTCAGATCCTACTGCTTTCCTTCTCATTCTAAGCAGATGGACTGCCTCCTATTTCCAATGAAAAGAAAAGCTATTATGTACTTAATTCCCTTAACTTCCAACCACACAACCGCCAATTTACCTGCTTCTGCACCCACACCTTTTACTTTTTTCGTGTTGTAATGGAAGTGTTGTCTGCCGATTTTCTGGCTTACTTCTCTATATCTGCTCCTGCTTTCTTCCAGACCTTGTCCTATTGATTTCCTCTCTTGTGTTTCTTCAATAAATTTCCATCTACTGGCCTCTTTCCATCAAATTTAGAAATGCACAACCTGCTCCCATATTAAAAAAAAAATCCAATTTTCACATGTCATCTCAAGTTACAGTTCTCTGCGGTTTATTCCATTTCTAATTACTCGACCTGTGTAAAGGCGTTTTCTGATTAGCCTTGTTAAAAGACTGCCCATTATATCGATCTTTTCAAATAACCAGTGCCTGGATTTCCTTATCAACTCTTACATTTTTATATTTTGTAGTTCATTCATTTGGCTTTTATTCTTCCTTCTATTTTTTAAAATCTTTTTTCTTATATGTTTATTTTCTAGTCTTTAGGAATACATATCTGTTCTTTTTTCTCACTTATTTAATTGAATGCTGACTTCATTTATTTATTCTTTCTTGCTTCAAAAGAAAAATATTTGTTGCTACAGTTTGTCATCTGATTTTGGCATTAGTTGCAATTCATATGCTTTGATATATAGTCTTGTCATTTTTATTTTTTCTATAAAGATTGTAATTGCAGTTTTGATTTCTCTTTGACCCAAAAGTTATTAAGGATAGTGCTTTTGGCATCCAAGCACTTTGATTATTTTGGTTTATTTTGTTATTAACTTCTGGAATCCCGTCTAGTGGGAGTAATATAATGTAATTTCCATAACATTTTCTTTGTTACCTCACTTAAAAAAAAAAAAATGCATTCTTGACATTTAAAAAGAGTACATTTCTGCAGGGTACAACACTTAATATGAAACTATTAAATAAACACTATTATTAGTTATAATATTCTATTCCTTGTTTTTCAAATTTATTTTTTTCTTTTTAATTTGTCAAGTCTAATAGAACTGAATCAAAGACTTACACTAAAGTTGTGATTTGTGCAATATTTTCTTGCATTTCGATACTGTGTACCTGATGGCCTAGATGCTTATGATAAAACAGCTTTATTGTGGAGTGAAATTTTAATCGAAATAATATAATCCTCTTTAATTTCTTCACCTGGATTCCAAACTTGCCTATTAATATTGTCACGTTTGCATTTGCTTGAAATGGTTCTGCCAATCCCTATGTATTTATTTTTGATGTATTATGTTTTATAATTATCATATAGATGAGTATATGCTTTGAACCTTTTTTCCAGATTATATTTTCACAAAAAATTGCTTATATATGTATTTATTGAATAGCTCAGGCTTTCAGAATGTTGAAAAATTCAAAATGTACATAATGGTATATGTGGAAAAATAAATCTGTCCCTCCCCATGTCTCCTAAAAAGTTTCTGTTCTCAGAGATGGCATTATCATCTGAGAGCTGAGTGTCATATCTGAGGTGGCCCACATAATTACATACATTGATGAATATGCCTTTTTCTATCACACAAATTGTAGCCGATTTTTCATACTTTTTTTTTGCTTCATGTGTTTTACTTAACTGGAAAATATACATTATCCCCATATGTTCATATAGAACTATCCTATTCTTTCCAATGTACACAAAATAAGACCTTCTTTGCCTGTATCATAATTTCTGCCAGTCTTTTTTCTTTCAGTTCACACATTAGCTTCCACTAAGATTCTCCTATTGCCTTGTATATGAATTTTAGTGCAACTCTGATAATAATTAAAATTAATCTAATAATAAGACCTACACAGTAACAATCCAAATGCATTTTAAAATAGGCACCTGTTTTATTGAGCTACATAATCGTGTGATCACATTGTTCTTATACTTCATACACTGCATTAACTTACTGCTGTACGTATGCCAGAGCTTTATCACAGGAACACTTGTTTCTTCAGGCTCTGTTGCTGCACAGGTGAAACTCCTGCAGTCATCAGGACCAGATGTGCAAGAGAAGTAGTCAGACCCCAGTGGGATAAAAAAACATGCATCTCCACCTCAAAGTCCCAACTTATGAGAGTGCTAGAGAATTGTGCTCTGCAGATGCAATCATCATGATAGATTTTATTTTGCTTAATTTCCATACAAAAAGCATGTCTGTAAGTATAGATACTGCATTTTAAAGTATATCCTGACAGAAGCAACCTTTCATTTTAATGAGGCTCCATGATAGGTGAATCATCTGCATGTAGCTTTCCAAATGTGATGATTAGAAGAATTTTTCACTTACCGTTGGGTCTTATTTATTTCAAAACTGATGTCTTTTCCCTATCCACATGTTTCAAATGCCATTGCTGCAAGGCATGCCCATTCTGTCACTGGCCCTACATCTTCGTCTCTGAGTGTCTGCAGAGTAGATGGCTGCTGGAAGACATCCCCACTATGGAGTAGGGACCTACTACCTCATTTTATACAGAAGTAACTGGGATTCACATAAACACATCCCTCTAAACCCAAACTAAACATGGTCCCCACTCCCTCTTTACCTAAGGATTCTCAATCTGTTGTCCTGGACCTCTTTGGCAGTCTGTCGTCTGTTGGCTTCTCAGAATAATCAGTGCCATTTATCTTGGTTATGAGGAAATGGCAGTAGAGTAAATTATGAACTAAACTTTCAGAAGAAATGTTAATTTTCTCTTTGGTTAATAGGTTAAGATACAGATAAAATAAAATGAGTGAAAAGAAAAATATATATAATCATATCATGAGAAGCAAATTATATTGACTATAAACATCAAAATGATAATATATATATTATATAATAATGTATATAATATATTTATACATGTGATTCTTTATTAGTTTAAATAACAAGATCTAGCCCCTGTAAATTTCAAAGTAGTAATAAACATAAATGATATTTTGAGATAGCTATTCTAACTCTATGATGATATAAAATTATACGTGACGTCTGTTGAAAAATAATCACAGTATTTGCTAATTTACTGTGGTTTATTGCTTCCATTTATAAATGAAGAAATGCTATGTTATAGAAGATAAATTACTCTTTAACCCAAATTTTCAGATATACTCCAGGTTCTATCCATTGACCCATACATTAAAATCCCATGACAGACCCAACTTGTTGTTGGCTACTCCTGTGCCATTGGAAAGAGGGGAAGTGTGATTAAGGAGAAGTCAAGAGTGGAATGGTATGATGCTCTTAAACCAATTGCAATTAAAATATCTTACTTTTGCAAATTTCACAGAAATCAATGGCTATGTGGACACATTTAGGGGGAACCTGAAGATGCAGGATCCTGAAGTTTGAGCTCAGTTTAGCTTTGTGGTATATTTATCTCCATGTGGTGTCATGGTAAATCCAACTGTACCTATAAGCCTTACTTTTTTATTGTGTATTTTCAATTTTCATAGAGGGATAATGGTTCTAATTCCTCAAATTTTCCACTTCTTTGGACCCAATGATATTTTGTCTTTGATCA
Source organism: Choloepus didactylus (assembly GCF_015220235.1). Lineage (NCBI taxonomy): Eukaryota > Metazoa > Chordata > Mammalia > Pilosa > Megalonychidae > Choloepus > Choloepus didactylus. The sequence continues at coordinate 14,979,799 of NC_051323.1, read as the reverse complement.
TCTTTACTGAGGAATTTTTATGCCTGTCCTCTACTGGAAGTTGAGATGGTTCCTGCTAAAACAAGCGTGAGTAAATTTTTGCATACTTTAACCCAGAATAAGGAATATGAAAAAGATGGGGAATCATCGCAGTTTTATTTCACCAATGAGAAAATCAGCAGTCTGCACAGTTGTTATGGGAACCCCAGGTGGAGTCTATCCAGGCAAGAATATACTTTTTCCACTAAGCAAAAGCTTTTCCACATTTATTGGGTTAGTGCAAAGCTACATAGAACCAAGCATCCTCTTTAACTCGTGCAATTGACAGCATGAGTGACTCTCTGTGATAAAATGAATAGCTGCCCATCCGTAATTGGTGCCTCTCCATTCAATGACTTCCTGGGATCAGGGAGAACTGTGTATCTATGTCCTGTTGAAATCAGGTCTGGCCATGTGACTAGCTTTAAGCAAGTGGTTCTCATCCAGAAGGAACAGTGTCCCCAAAAAGACATTTTTCAAAGTCCAGGGATATTTTTGGTTGTTGAAACTGAGGGGAGGCCTTATTACTAGCACTACAAGGTAGTAGTCCCTAGATGCTCCTAAAACATCCTACAAAGCACAGAAAATCCCCCACAACAAAAAATATTAATATTTATAATAATATATATAATTAATATATTATATTATAATATATATATTAATATATATATAGTTAATTAATTTAACTATTAATATTAATAGTTCCAAGATTTAGAAAATATCCTTCAGGAAACAAAATGTAAGAAGAAATGATGTTTGCCCCTCCCAGGTAGAAAATTTAGGAGTAATTTCATTAATCATTAAATTCTCTGATTAACTATTAATCCCAATAGAGGCTGCTCTTTTAGCTTGTGAAAACAATGTGGAAATGTCAAGAATGTGAAGAGTCTGGGATTTTACTCTGACTTGCAAACTAACAATTTAGCTTGTCACAGTTTGATGGCAGAAGGTATGAGACTCCCGGGTCCAAGACAAAGGAATTTATTGTTCACAGCACATCAAACAGCATGAGATGTATGTCCCTATAGGGTTTATCTTTTCCCCCAAGTCCCATGAGAGTTGTCCAGAGGACCTCAGTGGATGCTGCACATGCAATGGGTTTGGTCACGGTTTAGGGAACCCAAATCTTTTTAAATGCATGCCACTTTCTCTGGAGGGAGATGCTATTTTTAATACACTGAACAGAAAACAAGCCTGCCCTTTGCTTTGGAAGGAGACACTATTTCTATTCACCAGGACTGTTCACTATGCAAACATTTCTGTAAAGATAGTTCAGAGCAGAGAGCATCAGTGTCTCTGCCTATGAGACAAGCATAAACATGAAGGAGCAATGGAGAATTGTCTCCCCAGAGGAGCAAAACCCCAGAAGAGTTGCACTGAACCTGTAGCATGAACTTGAAATGAACTTTTTTGTTGTAGTAAGCCACTATGAGTTTGGGGTTTATTGCTGCCACATAATTTAACACACCCTGATTCTTCAACCCCTTCTTGCTTGATACAACCCTTTTTAACTAAGTAAAATCTAATATAACTGGGATTGCCTTAATATCTAAGGGTCCCTCCAGAAGAGCTTCTCAGAGGTCTTTGAAAGATGAAGATTTATTTTTTCTGACTTTCTTACAAGACTTTGGCTTTCCACTCTGTTGGGTTCCCTTCTCCTGATATCATTTATCCTTCGTTTTAGGATCTTGTGTATTGATCTGTCCTTCCCCCATTGTGTTTCGGTTTCAAGTCTAAATGACAGAAATGTGACTAGTGCCTTTCCATAAATACCAAAGGAACATGGGAATCGCCACTATTTCCACGTTCGTTTGGCCATTTAATGGTAAGCATGAAGAGGAAATCATTATATCTGTGCACAGGTTACTCAGCACCTCTACTGGAAAGCGTTTGATTTCTTAATTTTAATCCATTTACCAAAATTGTCACTAGCTGACTAATTACCACATATATGGATCCACCTACTACCAAAATTTATAATAGTGGCACTCAATCTTCAACAGGAAAACTGAGGAAGAAAATCTACAAAGTGGATCCCCAACACTTTCTTACAATACATTTGTATCCAGCCACAAAGCCTCATGTGCCTGGCTGACAACGAAAGTGTAAATCATTCACCAATTACTTGAAGTAATGAGTAGAGTAATTAATATTAGTGCAACTGATGCATTGTAAATATTTTACAAGGGATTTATTCGTTGCTCTGTCATAATTTTATGTATTCTGTTACATGATAAATCATTTCAAAAGGTTAGTATGCCTTGCAAATAGTTTATAAATATTTGCAATTTATCTCATATAATAGCCCATAAATAATTTGTGATTTATACATCACCACATACTTATGATATGCTGTTTACCATAAATATTTAAATTCCTGGAAGTCCATTTAAAGCTACTGGCATCCAAACCAATCTATTGTAGTTTACTGCGAATGGGCAGAATAGCAATAAGGCTTCACGGTTTTTGTTTGTGTGTGTGTGTTCTTTTTTCATTTTAGCAGTTTCATATGTATTTATGCTTCTAGGCATTGAGATGATGTGATTATTAATGGTGAGTTGCTAATTTTCAACAATAATGAATAATTTACAGAATTAAAGGAGCACCAATTTTCAAAATAATATTCTCAGAGACCCACATACTTTAACAAGAAATGTTTATGTTTCAAAAATCACTTCTGAAATGGTCTTTTGGAGTTGTCTTCTCTATAAATTTGAACTTCTTTGGCTTTCATCCTTTGAGCCAACAGAGTTTATTTAAAACAAAATAAAAAAAATCACTGTTTTTCCCTCTGTGTGCTATTCCCTTTACTTTCAAACTTCTTACTTCTTGTTTTCACTTCTTTATTACATCCTTTACTCTTGAACCCACAGAGATCTCTCTTCCCCATCAGTCTTTCCTCCAAAATAGTTTTCTTAAATGATAGAAAGTTTTCTTATGTGCATGTGTTTTTATTTTCTGATTAGAAAAGTAGCATAAACTCATTTTAAAACTTGTACAATGCATAAAAATTAGTAAATATAAATGTTCTCTGATGTTACCATCAGAAATACGTAAAATTATCACATAGGTGGATATTGTCCATTCTTGTTGTTTTTTGCTTTTTCTAAGTATAAGCACATATTCTCACATAAATTTGCAAATGGCACTAAATTTCACTTTTTTCTTGCAGGCTATGAAGAATCGGTCATTGACTAAGGAAAAATGTTTATTCAGAAACTGAGAATACTTCTGAGGAAACTAACAAATCATGAATGGTGTTTTTTGAGCAGTTAGCTGTGATGCATATTAAGAAATTCATTCTTGGAGATAGAAGAAGATGGTGCCGTAGAGAGGAGTGGAAGCTAGTTAGTCCCCCTGGAAAAACCAATAAACAACCAGGAACAACTAGTAAATAATCTGGAATAACTGCGGGGGGACAAACGTGACTGTCCACTCATGACACCCCAACCTGAATTGAGAGGAATGCCTGAAATCACAGCATAATATCTGTAAGTAAAAACTGTGGATCCAAGCTGGGAGCCCTCTCCCACCATGGCCTGAACTGCAAATCCTTGTGGTGCTAGAGAGCAGCACTCTCTGAGCAAGTGAGTATAGCTCAGATTGGCTCCAACTGGGGTTTTAATTAACAAATGTGGACTGCTCAATACAAGATATGAATCACCAACAAGCAGACAGATGCTTTTGGTGACAACTGACCTTGGAGAGCTCGAGGGTGGCTGAGGACTGGCCCTGAAGGGGGCTTTCTGTCCCTTTTCTGGCTCAGTAGAGAAAGCCTCAGCCATTTTCAGTTCCCAGTGTTCTGATCAGACAAGGGTGGAGGTAGCACAGGCAGAGAGTCTATTCAAATGTAAATGACCTCACTCTAGGGGGTGTAATTTCCCTGAGAGGAACAAGGTGGTGTCAAGCTCTACTACCTGCCTTCCATTCAGAACCAGACCCCAAAGCCTAGGGGAAAACAGCCATGGGCCACACCTCCTTACACCAGTCTGGAGCTACAGGCTGACAGGTGCCACCTGCTGGGCAGGAAAGCACAGTGATCTGAGGCATCACAGGGCGCATCAATCTTCTAAGACAAACCCTCAGGAAGATGTAATGTTATTGCCTCCTACTGAGACCTGAGCCCATTCTGGTCTGGGAAAACCTGATTGGGGTAGCTAAGGAAACCAGATGCCTAGACAACAGAAAACTACAACCTACACTAAGAAAAATGAAGATATGGCCCAATCAAAGGAACAAACTTCTGCTTCAACAGAGATACAGGAATTTAAACAACAAATACTAAATCAATTCAAAAAGTTTAGGGAAGATATGGCAAAAGAGATGAACCATATAATGAAAACACTGGGTGTACATAAGGTAGACATAGAAAGTTTGAAAAAACAACTGTCAAAATCCATGGAAATGAAAGACACAACACAAGAGATGGAAGACACAATGGAAACATACAACAGCAGATCCCAAGAGGCAGAAGAAAACACTCAGGAATTGGAGAACAAGGCACCTGAAAGCCTACACACAAAAGAACAGATAAAGAAAAGAATGGAAACATATGAGCAATGTCTCTGAGAAGTTAAGAACAAAATGAAATGCAGGAATGTACGCATCATTGGTGACCCACAAGGAGAAGAGAAGAGAAAAGGTGCAGAAGCAATAATAGAGGAAATAATGAATGAAAATTTTCTATCTCTTATGAAAGACAGAAAATTACAAATCCAAGAAGCACAGCATACCCCAAACAAAATAGATATGAATAGGCCTATGCCAAGACACTTAATAAACAGGTTATCAAACATCACAGATGAAGAGAGAATTCTGAAAACAGTAAGAGAAAAGCAATCCATCACATACAAAGGAAGCTTGATTAGACTATGTGCAGATTTCTCAATAGAAACCATAGATGCAAGAAGGAATTGATGTGATATATTTAAGATACTGAAAGAGAAAAACTACCAACCACGAATCCTATATCTAGCAAAACTGTCCTCCAAATATGAGGGAGAGCTTAAAATATTCTCTGACCAACAGACAATGAGAGAGTTTGTGAACAAAATACCTGCTCTACAGGAAACACTAAAGGAAGCACTGCAGACAGAAAAGAAAAGACAGGAGTGAGAGGTTTGGAAAACAATTTTGGGAGACAGTAGCACAGCAATGTAAGTACACTGAGCAAAGATGACTGTGAGTATGACTGAAAGTGGAAGGTTAGGAATATGTGGGACAGCAGAACAAAAGATGAAAGATAAAGACTGGGACTGTATAACTCAGGGAAGCCTAGGGTGCTCAATGATTGTAATAAAAGGTGCAAATATGTTTTCATATGAGGTAGAAAACATGAGTGTCAACATTGCAAGGTGTTAAAAATAGGATGGGATTGGGGGGGAAATACAATCAGTAAAAACTAGAGACTAAAATTTACAGAAACATTGTATTATGCTTCCTTTAGTATAACAAAGGCAGTATGCCAAAGCTAAATGAATATGGGGGAGGGGGTGGATAGGGGAAAGATATGAGACTCCTGGCATTGGTGATGTTGTCTGACTCTTCATTCTACTTTAATTTAATGCTATCTTTCCTTTTGTTGCTTTCTAGCTGTCATGGTTTTTTTTTTCTCTCTCTCTTTTTTCTTTTTCTTTTGTCTCTCTACCTTCTTTGACTCTTCTTCCTTATTTGTGAAAGAAATGGAGATGTCCTTATATAGAAAGTGGCGATGGTGCTGAATACATAAATACGTGACTATACAGGGAACCAACGATTGCTTACTTAGAATGGAATGTATTGTGTGTGCCCAAAACCATCTTTAAAAAAATGCATTGATGAAGAAATCTTGAGGGCACTATATTGAGTGAAATAAGACCGACACATAAGGACAAATATTGCAGGGTCTCACTGATAGGAACTAATTATAATATGTAAACTCATAGACATGAAATATAAGTTACCAAGATATAGAATGAAGCTAAAGAATGGGGAGCATTTGCTTAGTATGAGTAGAATGTTCAACTAGGTTGAACTTAAACATTTGGAAATGGACAGAGGTGATGATAGCAACAGTGCTGAATGGTGTGTGAAGGTGGTAGAAAGGGTAAACTCAGAGTCATGTATGTCACCAGAAGGAAAGTTGGAGGTTAAAAGATGGAAATGTATAAAACAGTGAATCTTGTGGTAGACAATGTCCATGGTTAACTGTACAAATATTGGAAATCCCTCTCATGAACTGGAACAAATGTATGACACTATAACTGGAAGTTAATAATAGAGGGGCAGATAGGAAAAAATATGTATACCTATTGCAAACTATATACTGCAGTTAGTAGTATTTTAACATTCTTTCATCAACAGTAGCAAATGTACTATACCAAAACTATGAATCAATAATGGAGGGAGGGGGTGGTTAGGTGTATAGGAGGATCTGAGTTTCCTTTTTTTTGTCTTTAATTCTTTTCTGGAGTAGTGAAAATGTTCCAAAAATCGAAAAAAAAATTAATTGTGGTGATGGATGCACAGCTGTGTGATGATACCATGGGCAATTGATTGTACACTTTGGACCTTTGGTTAGTTGTATGGTATGTAAACAATCTCAATAAAATCTAAAAAAAAATAAAAAAAAAAGAAATTCATTCTTTCACTGTGAGCAATGATACACTCTTATATGGAACTTTTAAAAAAAGTTTCAAAAAACTATCCCCATGGAAAAGATATGCCTTTTAATATTTTCTATTCTCGCATTTTTCTCTTCTATCTCACTTTTTTTAGGTGATAAATGTCCCAGCAATTTGGTTTCATTATTGGGTCATAAGCAATGGATCATGATCTGCAGTTTGAAAAGCAGTCATCCACAGGGTGTCTCTTTGGCCAGATCTGATAACAGATCTTTAAGAACTAATTCAGTTATCTTCACGGACTACCAGTACCATCCTGATCATTGGAAAAAGAATCTAATCATATTGTAGGACTAATTACAAAATCTCCAGAACCAATGCAGAAATCGCATCCTTAAGATTCTGTTTCTTAAGAACCACTTTTGGTACCAATATTTGTATTAGTCAGGATTCTCCAGGAAGGTAGATAGATAGATAGATAGGTAGATAGATAGATAGATAGAGATTTATTATAGGAATTGTCATACACAACTGTGGTGATTTGCAAGTCTGAAATCCAAGGGTAGGCTGCAAGTTGGGAAGTCTGATGAATACTTCGGTGAATTCCCCAGGTAAAGCTGTTCGACTGAAGTAGAGATGGAAGTTCTTCTTTCTGACAGCTGATATCATCAGTTCTTCCTTTAAGGCCTTCAGCTGACTGAGATTTCTCTCATTGCTGAAGGCAATCATTATTGATTGTAGATGTAATCTGCCATAGATGTAATCAACTGGCTAATGCTTTAAATCCACAAATTACTCTCACAGTAACAGTCAGGCCAGTGCTTTCTTGACCAAACAACTGGACACCATAACCTAGCCAAGTTGATGAATGAAATGAACCATCAAAACCAGACAAGGCATCAGGATATCAGTGTAAACTTTTATTTTTCTGGGTCTGCCAATGGGTATGTTCATCTTACTTCAAAAGAGGTCACAGATCTCACATTGCCAGAGCACCAATCTCGACAATTGTAAGAGTTCCACAAGAGCCACATCCTCAGGATTTTGGTAGTTTAATTGGGATGTGGGGCAAAACTCCTTCCTATTGATAGTCCTGCCACCAGAATCTCGGGACTGACAGGGTCATGGAAGGGGCGGGAGCACTGTTTTATTCCCAGTCGTCTTCATATATTGCCACTTGGCTCATGCTGCAGCACTGTCCCAGTCCTAAAGACAGTGTCACAAGGAAAAGGATCAGATCATCACTTTACTCAGCAAGGGGAGGGAAAGATCCAAATAGAAAGGCTGGTAGGGCCTTAGCAGGTCAATATTTTCCAGTCATTACTGCTCTTTCAAAATAGCTCCATTCCTATTGCCAAGATCTCATCAGGGCATTAACTTTGACCCTATAATCTTGGTGTGAAGAGAATAATAATATTATTCATAACATGCAGTTATTTTGTGTGCCGCCTTAAGTGCTTTATGTCACAATTCCATGGTGGGGACAGGCAGAGAGTTCTAGGGGTTTTGCTAAGGTCATGCAGGGCTCTCAAAAGGCAGAGCCAAGATTTGAACCCTGACAGTGCAATTGCAGAATTCACAGAGTTAGCTACTCGGCTGTAATTCTTCTCAAGGATTTAACACTTGTAATTTGATTTTTATCAAATTGGTATCCAGATAGCTGTGCTCTCAAAGCATCAATGTCCACAGAGGATTCCTGCTAAAGGCAGACAATTCTTCCATTTCTCCTCTCATCTGGCTATACCTGAGATGGTCTTTTTCACACTGCTAACTAAAGGTCATAAGGAGTAATCAAGCCAGTGTGGTTTACCCACAGTTACTTAAAACTTTGCCTTCAGTGGAGTCTGGTTCTCTAAAGAACATGGGTAACGTTAATTTAGTTCTTGAATCCACTTTGCATGTCAGCCTCATTTACCCCATCCCTTACTCCAGAATGTCTAACTTTACGGCTCACATGCAAACAACTGATTGACTGTGATCTTAACAGAAATGTCATATGGGATCTTGACTAATCAATGGACTAGCTAATCTTGGGTGATGTTATTTTCTGTTTTATCAATTAAGCCGTGGAATAGGGGATGGGTTGATGTAAGAGTGTTCAAATAAACAGTGATGCAGCTGTTCCAATGTCTGTGAGCAAGGCAATTGTATTGAAGGATCTGGAATTGATTGGCCAAACTGATTGTCATACGCAAGTCAGACCCCCATCCTAATATCTCCAGCCACTGTATTATGTTTCCTTCTGAATTAGGTTTAGTTCCAATCTCTCAGATAAAAGTTAATTTTTCTAGTCTAAGAGAAAAATAGTCATCTCTTGGCTAGGAATTTGTCTAAAAACATGTTCTTAACATTTCCTTAGCCCACTCTCATACCCTAGGCCATGCTCAAGCTTCCTGAACCCCCACTGGCATGTCTTTTGCCTGCTGGACAGAAATTATTTTCTTTTTCTTTTGAGCTTGAGGAGCATATGATTTTTTTTTTTTAATCTTTTGCTTTTTGAGCCTTCCAAGTAACAGGACCACTCTCAAATGTTGAGAGTGATCAATTCTCTAGTTATAGATTCAGACATCTCGTTACTCCATATAATTGTGAAAAGGTAAATTTGACCTAAGAGAAATATCAAATGAACACAGGAAACAGATTTCACTTACCTCAACAATAATGAAGAACCCAGTGTTTTACTTTCCTAGGCTGCTCAAGCAAATATCATGAAATGGGTCAGGTTAAGCAATGGAGATCACTCACAGTTTGAGGCTGGATAAATGTGCAAATCATGGTGACATCCAGGTGACGCTTCATCCCAAAGACTGGTGTTCTGGGACTGGCTTAGCTTGTCACACGGCAAGGCACATGACAACATCTCCTGGTCACTCTCTTCTCTTTTCGTTTCTGTTGATGTTCAATTTCTGCTTCTGCTTCTGCTTCCTGTGGCTTTATCTCTGTCTAAATTTAATTCTGCTTATAAAGGTTTGCAATGATTGGATTAAGACCCCCCCGATTGGCCTGGGCCACACCTTAACTGAAGTAGCCTAATCAAAAGATCCTACTTACAATGGATTCACACCCAAAGGAATAGATCAGATTTAAGAATGTTTTTCTGAGGTACACACAGCTTCAAACCACCATACTCTACCTTCTGGACCCCCAAAAGACATGCTCTTTTTGTATGCAAAATACACTCATCCCATCACAATATCCTAAAAGCCTTAACTCATTTCAGGAACAATGCTTAGTACAAAGTCTGCTCAAGATCAGTTATGGATGTGGTCTGTCCCGGGGCATAAATCCCCTCTGTCTGTGCACCTGTGAAACCTGGAGAACAAGTTACCTACTTCCAGTATACAAAGGGGGAACAGGCATAGGATAAACATTTCCATCCCAGGATGGGCAAATTTGAAGGAAAACAGGGGTCACAGATCCCAAACAATTCTGAAACCTAGTAGGGCAAGCTCCTTTAGATTACAAGGTCTGAGAGTCCCCTATGGAATGGTATTTTGTCCGCTGGATTGGATGAAGCAGCAGCCCCACCCCTTCCAAGTGCTTGTGTGGTGGCCATGCTTTCCCCAAACACTGGAGTGAAGGCTCCACCCTCTCTGAGCATCATGATGATGGCCAGGATCTCTACCAATGCTTAGGCACAGGCCTCATCTTCTCTGAGCACTGGGGTGGCAGCACTCTTCCTGAATAATACAGTGGAAGTTCTGCCATCTCCAAGCACTTGGCAGACTCACCCTTTCCACACACATGGGTGGGACTGCTGTCTTGTCCCAAGGAGATATCCTCCATCCACACCATAGGTTCTGTGATTCTGACCTTGAAGTCATTCTTCCATCAGTTTGTCCCTCCTCTGTCCCTTTCAGTCCAAGCTAGTAGTGGAACTGTTCATACAAATTACTCAGAAAGCTTGTTGGCCTTGCATGTAGTTCACAGGACTCCAAACTATCAGACAATAGAACCTTCCATAGATCTTTTCTGGATAACTGCATTTCTAATTTTGACTTCCCCTGAAATGGCTGACTGGTTCCATGTTCAATTCAACTCCCACATGGAGCACTGTTCTGGAGAGGCTCAAAATTTTGCCACCCATCAATTTCTGATTTCTTTGTGCCCAGCAGTAGAGTTCTCAGCTTATCTCTTTCCTCTATCATTTCACTATAAGCTGCAAGGAGAAACCAAGCTCCACCTTTGACACTTAACTTTGAAATCTCTTCAGTTAAATATCCAAATTGATCAATTTCAAGTTCTGTCTTCCATTTGACATCAGAACTCAATTTTGCCAAGTTCTCTTCCACTTTAAAACAAGGATCATCTTTCCTCCAGTTTCCAGTAACACATTCGTCATTTTCTTCTAAGACATTGTCAGAAGTACATTTAATCCGTATTTCCACCAACAGTCTCTTCAAAGCAATGTAGATCCCTTCTATCAAACACCTCACAATTCTTCCAGCCTCTACCTACTACCAATTTCAAAGTTGTTTCCACATTTTTGATATTTTCAATAGCATCACTCTACTCTCCTGGTACCAAAATCTGTTTTAATTTCCCAGGCTACTCAAGTAAGTACTATGATTAATTTAACTATGAAATGGGTTCCATTAAACAATGGAAATTTATTCACTTATGGTTTGAGGCTGGTAAAAGTTCCAAATCAAGGTGTCATCAAGTCTTCTGAAAGACTGGTATTCTGGTGCTGGGTGCTGATGATCTTTGGTCCTTAGTTTGTCACATGGCAAGACACATGGCAATTTCTCCTGGGTTCTCCATTTCCTTCTGGGTTCCTTCGATGCTCACCTTCTTATTTCCTGTAGCTTACCCTCTTTCTCTCTGAATTTCATTCCACTTTTAAAGGATTCCAATAATACGTTCAAGACCCACCCTGATTGGACTGGGCCACATGTTAACTGAAGTATCTTGATCAAAAGGTCCTATTTACAATGGGTCCACACGCAGAGGAATGGATTAGATTTAAGAACATTTTTCTGAGGTGCATATAGCTTCAAACCACCACACCCAGTAAGATGTTATGTCTGGCTCAATAAACGTTTAAAAGCTGTGTTAATTGTCGTCAATTTAACAAAGAAGTGTTAGGTTAAGATTGCTGAGTTAGATGTAAAACTAATGCCATGAATTGTTGGGTTTGCCTATTCGACCTAATAGAAATTATTTGTATATTCATCAGACAAAACCTACAATTTCAGAGGTAACTTCAGTAAATCTGAGACATTTAATGAACAATAAATAGTGAGATGGACTACGTGTATTCCCCAAGTCAATCCCTAGGTGGCCTTTCCCCCATAAAATATTTTCTGCCTTATTTCCAACTTGGGGGTGATTTGGGGACAATATTGAAGTCTCTCCTACTTATCATAAAATTTCCTATTGAATTTCCAACTCTTGGAAATAAAGTGCAAGAGATTCATGACTCAGGTGTAAGGTACAGAGTCAGTGAACTGATTACAATTTCCTCTACCTCTTCTCTCTCTTTCCTTCTCCAACTCTTGTAAGTACCCTTCCACTAAGTGTGTTCCATCTCTTCAAGCATATATTTTGCTTTCAAGTATGTTACCTGTCTCATCTTTGTCTCCCCTATCTTTCAACCTGATCTCTGATATATGATTTTTATTTAATATTGTATCAAAACAGGAGATCCAAAAGACATCAGTGGAATTGTGCCTGGCACTTGACAAACTTGACCAGATACTACACTGGAATGTTAGGAGCGCATATCGATATATATTTGTGTGTGTCTGTGTGTGTATTTGGATTACTTAATCACTGGAAGGAATTAGCAGATAAGGTTCAAAAAGTCATCGATAATAATCACCATGTCCTTTCATCTTGGGTCAGAGAGGTTTATGTCATATTAGAAGTTAATGAAAAATGGATCTGATACTAATAAAGATTCAGTGGATGGTCAGGTGTGGTTATTTGATGTATATTGGCAGAGATGATCTAACGCTCACTTTCTGTAGTAGCATGTCTATAAATGTACATACTTCAAAAGTGGAAATACGGTTAAATGCAATTTTCAGGGCCCAAAGCAGTAAATCTGCCATAACACTTCCTTTTGAGATTCTTGATGGCACACGGATGTTATCTGTGATAAATAAGACTTGGAAACATAATAGTATATTGGATTTCTATAGACATTCATATATGTTGAACAGAAGGCAGCTTTGAGCTGTACTCCAAGTAGAAAGGCAGGTTCATTATTTGTTTTGAGAGCTCTATGCACATGTTATTATTCTGCAGCTTTATATTTATGACACTTTCTCTTGAAATCTTTCTATTCTAGGGAGTTGCTTACATTTTTGGCTTTTAGCTCTAAGAAGGCAATGAACAATGCCAGAGAGTGTGGCTGCTCCTTCATTCAGGCTCCCTAACTTTAATGATTAGCAGAGCCCCCTGCCAGCCTATAGTGAACATGGAGCATGAACAAGAAATTAACCTGTCCTTTTTTAAACTACTGGAATCTGGAGATGATTCCTTACTACAATGATAACCTGGACTCTCCTAAACTAACACAAAATGGTTAAGGAATAAACAAGTAGAAAATAGCCCCAGACAAGCAGAGAAGGGCCTGGAACAGTGGCTGTCATACGTGAGCTTATGACGGAATCACCTGGAGGGCTTGTCAAAACACACATGGCTGGGCCCCACCCTCAGAGTTTCTGATTCAGCAGGTTTGGGGTGAAACCCAAGAATCTGCATTTCTAACACATTCCCATATGCCGCCAATACTGCTGATCTGGGAACCACAATCTGAGGACCTCTGCCCTGAAATACATTTCAAAAGAATATTTATGATGGCAAGACTGTATATAGTTTATCATACAATAAAGCTACAATGATTCAAGTAGTCTGGTACTCTGGTACTAATGAAGAGATAATTTACTGAAATTGGCTAGAAGGTCCATGATCAGATAGAATTACATATTTATAGGTTTTACTACTGTGGTCTAATCAGGAAATGATTTAATATTTCCAAAACTGCTAAGATGTGAAAGCCTGTTTCCCTCTTGAGCAATGGATGTTTTTTTCTTTGTTTTTTTTAAATCTTGGTCCGATCCCATAACTATACTTATGGTTATTAACAGAAAGTCCAGTCCATTAAAAAATTCAACTGAAGATTTAATTCAAACTTTTCCCTTTCCCTGACAACTCTCTCATCTGCAACCTTAGGCTGGACTTGCAGAGTAAAGTGGGGTGTGCTTCGTCATCTCTTGGTCAGCAGCTTGCTTCATCATGCCTATTTCTCAGAAGTTAGGGTAGAAAATGAGATTCTTTTTTTTGTAAGACTTCATGGTATGTTAGCTGGCCCCTTCTTGCTTGGTTGTATTTGTCATGTGAGCAGTTGCACATCTGTGATGGCAAGGTTGCGGAAACCTTTCATTTTCACTGATCAAGAGAGTTGAACATAAGGCATCACGTTTCTGGAGTTGGTGGAGGCTCTGTTAGGAGTGATGGTTGATGGAGGAGCTACTTCCAAGCTGCTCAACTGGCATTTGGTCTCCTGCAGGAATCAGTAGGTCTTCAGGTTCGCTCATTCATCATTTGATGCTTGCACTTCTTTGTCTCACTTTGCAGCAGAGTCCATCACTTACTTTGTAGACCCCCAGGGCAAAAAAGCATCTTGGCCAGTACTACATACCATCAGGTGTGTTACACGATAAATGTGGTTGTTCCGGTTTGCTAATGCTGCCTTTATGCAAAATACCATAAATGGATTGGCTGCTATAAAGGGGGTTTATTTGGTTACAAATTTACAGTCTGAAGGCCATGAAAATGTCCAAATTAAGGCATCAACATAAGTATACCTTCACTGAAGGAAGGCCAAAGGAGTCCGGAAAACCTCTGTTAGCTGGGAAGGCATGTGGCTGGCATATGCCGATCCCAGGTTGTGTTTCAGCTCCTCTCAACTCCTGTGCACTCTTCAAAATGTGCTCTTGGGGTGTTCTGTCCTCTCTTAGCTTCTCTGGAGCAAACTCTGGGCTAGCATTTCCAGAGCATCAATAAAAGTCTGCTTTCAATGGCTGTCTTCAAAATGTTTCTCTCAGCTGGTTTCCAAAATGTCACTCTCAGCTGCTCTGAGGTCTTTCTGCATGTGAACTCTTTTATAGGACTCCAGTGATTTAATTGAGACCCACCCTGAATGGGTGTGGTAACATCTCCATGGAAATAATCCAATCAAAGGTCTCACCCAGAGTTGGTTGAGTCACATCTCCATGGAAACACTCAATCAATAGGTTCCAACCTAATCAACACTAATACGTCTGTTCCCACAAGATTGCATTAAAGAACATGATGTTTTGGGGGAAAAAATACATCCAAACTGGCACATGTGGTGGTCTTAATCAGTGAGGGAATGATCAATTATTTCATAATTGGTGCTGGAATAATTAATTAACACTTAGAAAATAAACTTTGAGGGTAGCTAACATATATTGAAAGTTTTTTCAGGTTTGTGCTGAACTTGATACTTTCAGTATCTCATTTACTCCTCACAGTAATTTTAAGAGATGAGTCATATAATTATCACCATTTTTCAAGTGAATAAACTGAGGTTTGTAGAGAAGCTGAGAAACTCATCAAAATTCTTGTTCTGACTGCAGAGCCAGAGTTCTTAACCAGGAGGCTGTAAGCCAAGATGAACTCTGACTGAATTTGAGACATAGCTAATGAAACCCTAATAAACACAGATGCAATTATATGTGAAGTTGAGCACAGTTCTTAGAAAGGCATACAACTAGATCATACTGACTATAAAATTTAAGCATTAACAAAAGCAAAAATACTCCTGCATTTCTGTTCTGGCCTGTATTTGACTAAATCAAACACAGATTGGGAAATGAGGACAACTACAACAACAATAACTTACTTACCACTGTTTTGATTCCAAGCTGGTTGTCAGCATCTGTGGGGCTTATGAAATGACTGACTTTTAATGTGTAGCCTTTGAAATAGTGCTCAGAATGGTGATATATGGCACCTCCCTATGGTGACCTGTAACTATACCAAAAAAAATTATACAACACTATTTTTGACTTGAGGAAAAGTTTACAATATATCAGAAGCAAGTCAAAGTCAGTAGGTAACTATTATAAGAGTTTTTGAAACTATATATATATATATATATGAAATTATTGGGGATTTTTTTTCCCCGGGACTATTGAGCTTATAAATAATTTTTCTTTGTATCTCACCTTTCTAACATAAGTATTCTACATTTAAAATAATAAAATTCAGAAAAAATATTCAAAACTTCTATCATATTTAATCCACAAGGTTTTATTTTATTTCATCTGGGATCTTAAAAGATAAGTTGGGTGAAAATGGCAATTGCATTGCATATAGGGGAGGAACTATGAGAGCTCTTGGCCATGCACTGCTTACTTACGATGCCACAATTAAAATGTGTGTCAGGTATTTGGTGAAAGATAAATATCTAGTCATTTCTAGAGAGAAAAGAAGAAAGATCTTAGTAAGCAAGAGGCAGAATTTCAAAAACTTCTTTGTTACTTGGAAGTCCATCAGTAAAAATTATTTCAATCTCAAATGTAAAATTTGCAAAGCTGTCCTTCCTAAGTGCTAATCAGGCTGTAATTCAGCACGAACTCTGCAGCACAGCAAGTGCAATTTCGCCATGGATGCCACGGAAAATCATCTTTCTCTCATTGACATTTACCATTTCATCAGCCAAGTGACAATGGACAAGTGACAATGGGTTACTACAATTTCTGAACCCCCTCTTTCAAGACTTTATGCACCAAAGCATATAGGATAAAGTATTCTGTTCCCCATGTGGCCAGGCCCTCCTGGAATAATTACTGTTTTTTAGCCATTGTGACCTGTCTTCCTTATTTAGAAAAACTCTTAAAACCTGTTCAATGAGTTGACACTAAAGTACTTAAACATTCTCTGAATCATTATAGTAGGGAGTAGTTTTAAAAGCTGCTCTCACTCTCTGCCATGGTCCACGAAATCCTCATATCTGGGATAACAGTCTTAGCTTAATGACATAGTTGTAATAAATATGTACAAGAGCATTTAGGTATATACATTCTGGTGCTCCCTATCAATTTATGGAGATTGATATAAATTTTGGGAGAGGTAATTTGCTACATATTTCAGGGGGCAATTTTTAAAGACTACTACATGTTTGTCTCTGTGTGATGTATAGACCTAGTTTTCTAATAACTTTGAGATTTAGGTAGGGAATCAAGAGCTACATATAAATATTGCTAAATAACAATATGCAATTATTAAAACTGTAAGAAAATAGTAAAAGATGTCCATAAGTTGGTATCTGATTAATTACCAAATGAACCATACAAAGAACAGGAGTATAGAGGAAGAAAAAGAGCATTCAACATGAATATATTTTAGCACCCAGAATCTCAATTTAAATAAAGTATAACCTTGATCAACAGAAAAGACTGCCACTAATTTGTGATTCAGTCTAAAACATTATAGAAGTTATATCCTTAAAGTTATTTCCAGATTTGCAATATCCAAATTTATCTGTCTCTTCAACAAATGGCACAATTTCTTGCAAAAGACATTTCCAAACCTTCCAGAATTCTAGCTTCAAAAGGTCATTATTTACAACCAAATTAAAGCTGATTTAAGCAGCTGCCACATATAGCTTAACAGAGCATTATATTTCATTATTTTCTTGTCTACACATTCATGAAATAATGTTAATATTAGGGTTTGTACTGTCGCTGCTAAAAAGAGATTGAATTTGAAGGGTTATAAAAGCCTGACAATATAGTTTCACAAAGAAAATATACTTGAGAATGAAAATTACTCCATCCATGAAGCAGCTAGTCAATGTTTCCCAAATTTCTACACAGAGAATAGGGTAAAGTCACATTTAGCAGCTAAGAGCACTTCAAATCCTGAGGGATCCAACAGGACCGACATAGAGAAGAAATGATTTCAAATAGCGATTTCATTAGCATACATGCAGGCAATTTACCTCACAGGTTGAAATAAATAGAATTTTGAGAACAGATGCATACAAATTAATGAAACACTCCAGGCAAAGCAATTTCTCTTACTTTTGAGGATACAATATTAAACAAGTTCTGGGATTGTGCTAGAGACCATTTTAGTACCAGGGCAAGGATACATGTGTCCTGCCTCTTTGATGTACTCATTTTAAGAAGATAGATACCAAAGAGCGAAGATATGCTTTTGAAAAGCCAGCAAGGAACAGAGATGAAAAACACAGAGGACTTAAAAAGAACTGGACATTAAAACTGATAAAAAGAAATGTGGCCTTGGAATGAGTGAGAGCTATTAAGAAATTTTCAGGGTACAAAATCAAGAAGGATTTTGTGAAAGTGAACATTTAAAAATATTACTTTAGTGGATGCAAATTTTGGGGATTGGTCTCCTTTGACACTAAGGCAATTGCCTAGAGTCATTCAGTGCTATAGTGGCCTTCTTGCACTCAACTGGTAAATAAATTTTTGACTAATATTTTGGTGTTGGTATTAGTCATACTAAGTCAAGATTTGCAGTGGTAACAAAACTCCTGTAATCCCAGTGGCTTTGAAAAAAAAATTCGTTTCTGATTTGCCATACAGTTGGTTGTGTTCAGCTGGCTGTGCTTGAAACTCTGCCTTAAAGTAATCTCTGGAAGCCAGGATGTTTCTACCAGGACATGGACAGGAAAGAGAGAGAATGGGGGACTTCACTTATTCTTAACTGCCTGAGACTGCAAAGGTCACATCACTTCCACTCGCATTTAAACTGGCAAGAATCCAATCATATGGTTCAAATATAACCATTGGAGATACTGGGAAATGTAGTCTTTTGGTGTTTCACAGGAGAGGAACATCTAGCATACTCTTTGCCACTCAACTGTGGAGAACATATGAAGAGCTGGGAGTTACCAAGGAATTTTTTAAAAAGCTTGAAAAAAGATTGACTTTTTATACACACATCACATATATAGTCTCTATATTTACACATACACATAAATGTGTGTGTATATGCACACAGATGTATAATATGCATGTGCATTTTTGTATATGTGTATGTGTATTTATATGTATATCTATATTTATATATATTTATTTTTAGGTAGTTGATAGAGCTTTGCAAATTTGCAATGGCCTGCTTCCCTGGACCATGTGTATGTGTCTGAATCTTTTTCATCTAGAAGGAGAAAGAAGAGTTGAATATACAAGTTAAGACATATGTTAACCAATGAAGAAAAAGGGGGGTAAGAGGCAGTGGAGAACTATTCTTCTTAAAGGAGACAAATATTGATTATATAATATACTATAAGGAAGAGTCAGATTGTTACTAAATGCTGTTCTAGTAGAAAAAATTGTGTGAAATATTAGTCTGACAAGTTATGGGCCCAGAGTCAGGACCAGAAATCTTAGTAATCCCCAGAGAATACTCATTCTGTGGGGCAGGGATTCTGTAGAAACCATTCGGAAGAACTGGGTTAACACCCCTCCCCCCTAAATTTTGTTTTGGTGTTGAGATTGATGGCACTAAGAGGGCATGAAAAGTTTGATTACTCACATAATTTTTGGGGGAGAATAGGGTAGGCTCACAAGCTGGTCAGAAAATGCCTTGAGAGAGCAGGGAAACAAGCTCAGCAAAGGGCTTGGGGTGTTAATGAGTGGGGTGTGGGGTTGGGGAAAGGCTTGCTTGGTTTTAACTTTTCTCTTAAACCTAGGAAGGCACCCAGGCTTTCCTATCTGCATGCCCAGATAGTAAAGAAGATTGGTGGAGCTTAGAAGCTGTCAACACTCAAACATCAAAATGGAGTGAGACTGTTTATTGACTATTTTTCTGGATATGATCTAGTTTGTTTCAGTCTCATTATATAAATAACACAGCCAATCCTACTCTGCTCCAACATTTTAAAGTGTGTGTGTGAGCAGGTGCATATGTGTGTGTGTGTATAGTGTGGTGATTTTGAATATTAATAACAGATTGGCCAATTTAATTTTTATGACCTGAGAATATTCCTTAGGCAAGCTTTGAAACTTGTTACACACATAGATACTTAATATTAAAATTTTAAAATTATAAGAACCCTCGGACAGTTATTTTGTTTCTATCAAACAAGATCATGATTACTCTTGGGATAAAGGCTCACCATGGATTAAAAATTGGAATGGCTTCTGTAACTAGAAAAAAAAAAAGATGTATATTCAAAGCAGTATCCTCTCACTAATATCAAACATGAATAGTATACCATGGGTTTCTTTTGTTCATTCATTTTCTAACAAATGTTTATTGGTTACATACTGTAGGCCAAGCCACAGAATCCTGGCAATTTGAAAGTGCATGGGTAATTTCATACAAGTGCAGCAGAAGCCCCACAATCATTCAATATTTCATTGAGGGATTGGAAAGTTTGACAAATTACCTGTGTTCCATTATATCTATTCCACCTACCATAAATGCATATCAAATTGAAAATTGGTAGGAATTGAGACTGAGAAAATGAACTCCAGAATGTGTTTTTCATCTCAAGTACCAAAAGTCATCACATAGTGTGGGGCATTGGGAATCCATATCATCTCACAAATAATAGAAAAAAAAGTGCAGAATTATAAGAGGACTTATAGTTAGAAAGAATCAAGGTATCATCTACTTCAAACTCCTAACTCATGCAAACCGCCTTGCACACTCTCCCTGAAGTCGGTCCTTAGACAGCCGTGTTAATAACTCCAGTAATGGGTTTTCATTCCTTATCAAGATAGGTTCTTCTGTTACCAGTCGAAGTTGGAAAATTATCTCTTCCCTTGGCATCCACGAAATCTATCATTCTTTTTATCCTGATGCTTTTCTGGATAATCCTTTTGACTCCCCTTTGATGACACTTTTGCTATCATCCAGGATTCTGATCTCTTCTCAATCTACACACTGACCATGATTCAGCACTACTCTAGTCTACCCATGGAATCACTGCCAAATTCTATCATGTACAACACCATCATTCTTTTGAATTTCAGATCAACATATCTCACTGGCCCTTGGGGGCACCACTTGAAGGTTCTCAAGCACTTAAAACTCAACATGTCCGAAAGAGAATTCATCATTTTCACAAAGAAGTTCATCTCTCCCGTGGCTGCCATTTCAGAGAATGTCATCAATACGTTTCAGTTCCTCACTCCAGAAATATGGGCACTATCCTTGGTACTTCTCATTTCCTCACTCTTGCTTTCCTCTGACTGTGAAGTCCTGTTACTTCTACTTCTTAAATAACTCCCATGTAAATTCTTAAGAAGCCACAGGGCATCGGAGTTGAAGGCCCCTATCTCTGGAGGAGACTTTCAGGCTTTGAGTCGTGATTCTATCACTTACTACCTGTCAATCTCCATAATTTTTATCCTAATTGGTAAAATGAGTTAATAATAACATCTATTTCAAAGGGAAGTTTGGGTTATTAAATACAAAATTCCTGGAACAATGCATGACACCTAATAAGCACTTTGCGAATCTTGGCTCTTCTTTTTATTCTTTCTGCTATCAACTTCCATTAGCATTTTCCTAGAGAACTTCTCCATCATCTCCTAAGTGCTTTACTGCTGTAGACTCTTTACTGGTCTCCAAAGTTCTGGTCTGCTACCCTCCATTCAGTATTTATAAGAAAGCCTACGTGATACATTCATTTTACTTATAACATCTTTCTATGACCCCCTGGTTACTGGCAGTGTAAACTCAAAACTCTTTAAGTTCAAGTCCAAATTCCTTAGCTTAGTTGCTTCCACGCTACCTGATATGGGTCCTGATTACCTCTCCAACTCCACCTTGTGCTACCTCTTCTTTTCTTACTGCGTTCCAGTTCCTTGCAACTTTCAGATTCTTTCTTATGTTTGGGTTGGCTATTGCCCTACCTAGAATACTTGTTCCACCTTAACAGAACTCCACTCCCAAACTATAGTTCCACTCTTTCTAATTATGTCACTCTGGGATGTGTTCCAATTCTACCCAGTTTGTCCCTATCATAGCACTTTTGGTACTGAATACAATTGCTGATTTTCTTCTCTGTGAAATACCACAGTTACTATAATCTCCAAGAGGACAAAGATGCATTTATTTCAATGCTTATCAAATGCTTACTTAATGAATGGATACATTTAACGAAAAGTTGCCACCCTGAAATATTAGAGCCCTCACCCCTTTCTCTTCTCTAGGTGAGCCCTTCATCAGATGTACAATGTGCTCCTAAATGTACCCTGTGGTAAATGAATTTTACAGGTTCTCAGGAGCTGTTAGTTCATTGAAGAATATTCCACAATCCAATAAAACTTGGAAATGCTGAATTAAAAATGCTTCTTTACTATAGGAATTCTCAATGCTTTTAATATATTCATAGGCACTGAGACTTTCTAAGCAGGTGGATAAAATATAAAATATGCAGCTTTCCTTCGGGGTTACTTAACTTTGGAACCCTTTTTCAGCAGAATACAACATGGGACTAGTAGAAAATTGGTTTGGGAAATGTTTTCTCTAAGCAATAGATCTCCTTAAAAATAATGAAAATACTGTATAAAATTAAGTTAATTAACTTCCCTGATAACCTTATTAAGGGAAATTTTAACATTCCATACGACTGAAACACAAAGTAAACAGGATAGTCTATTATCTTAGAAATACATTTAGAGTTTGGACCCACTCAGAATCCCAGACAATGTGACTTTCCTTCAAGCAGTCTTCTGCTCAAATAAACTGGCTGTTATCCTTATGCATTTTTTTTCTTCATGAAGTCAGCTGGACTTTTCTAGTGGGTATACTGCAGCTGTTCATTGTTCTGCTTTCCTGCCTGATTAATCCCCACGTCAGTCTTCCTGGGTTGTATTCCCTCCACTATCTAAAATTAAGTTAGTGTCCCCCTAATGGGGTAAAGCCATGCTCTAGAATTTGGGTAATAGGAATAATTTTGACACCAGGGAATAGTCATCATGCAGTTCTTTCATTATTTCCAGTGGGGTAACTTTCTTAAGCCATGCAAAACCTGATCTCACGTCTGGCCTCACTTTTTGATTTTGAAAAACAAAACACAACAATAATGAGTATATGATAATCTAAAATGCAGTCTAACACAGTAATCAATAACCTGGATCTTGTGAGCACATGACTTAGATGAGCCAAGCTCCATTTTTGTTCCTCCCATCTCTCCTGTCTGCCCTGTCCAAGGAAAACCTCTGGACCAGAAAAGACAGATGGATGACACTGCCTGAGCCTAGTAACTAATCAGGGACTTGTCACCTCTGATAATATGGGCTTCCCAGGTTTCTGTGGACTCTCACTATTGGTTGTATGATTTTGCAATGCCTTACTCAGTAGAAACAATGGGTCCAATCTCCTCCAAGTTAAGAGGGATGTCATATATGGTTAGATATTTTCCCATTCATGATATCAGGTTCTCATCATTTTAATTATTCATTCTCACTTAATGCAGATGAATTTGACAGTTGCTTCATCATTAGAGAGATTAAAATATACTGAGTCCTTGATTTATAAAAAAAAGGCTTCATACTTCTCAGAAGGGAGAGTACATTGTGTCATTTGAAAATGTAGAAGTAGTCATCTGCAAAAGTTCATGTTTCATTGATGGTCAAAGGAAGAACATTTCTTAAATCAACACTTCCCAAATGAATTCTATAGAACATTAGTCTTGCAGGGTTTTGTTAGGTATTAAATTTAGGAAGGATATTGTGATTGAATACATTTAGAAAATCCAGGGTTAAACAAAGTTAAGTAAGTTTCTTGATTGCAAGTCTCCTGATATCCCTTAAATACTAAAGTATCTTGTGAATTTCCAAATGGGACGTATAATATGCCAAAGTTCTAGAATTTAATTTGATTATAGAAATCTCTTTTGTTGTTGTTGTCAATGTTTATTTTTGCATCTTTGCTATCACAGGCTCACCCTCTGTTAGTGTTACACAAAACACATTTTAGAAAATGTTCCTGACTTAAGGCATAGACCTTTCACATTGTATGCTTGCATAATGCTACTACTTATTGTTAACCAATTCTTATTTTTAAAGTTCAGCAAACATTAAGTCCTAAGCAAAAAACAAATACAAACTTTTAGTCTCCATATAGAGTCACAAACTTACAGGGATAAAAATATCTATGCTCTATGGCAGTGATTCTCAAAGTGGGGTCCACAATCCAGCAGCTCAGCATCATTTGGCCACTGAAGAAAAACATGAATTTTCAGGCCTCACCCCAGAACTCCTGAGGCAGACAGACAGACACTCTGGGGGTATGGGCCAGTGGTCTGTTTTAAAAAGCCTTCTTGGTTACTGCTATGAACACTAATGTTTGAGAACCACTGATCTCAGATGTTAGAATCAGATTGGAAACTAAGATCTCAGCAGAGAGGGATGGGGAGGTTCTGGATATTGGATTTTACTCCTGGAGTAGCACAAGCTCAACAATAGTGGACCAGAAGGAATACAAGCTAGGCAGCAGGGCAACATAATAGAATAGAGCACATGTATTAAATGGGTGGGTCCTGTCCCAAGAGAGATTACAAATGGAAGCAAAGCTTGGCCCAGCAGGGTATGCTATGTGTTTGTGGAGCACAGACCATTCTAGAGATGGGCAGAGCAGGTTTGGTAATAAATGACTGGAAATTATAGGCAGAAACCAGGAGCCTGGAGTTGTGGACAAGAGAAAGAAAGTATTTAACCCCTAAGAGGCACTAGGATCCTGGACATATATCAAGGTACAGGGAACTTACAAGTCCATGGGAACAAAGCAGAAGCAGTTACAGAATTTTGTTATGAGGACAATGCAGGAGCAATGTCACCAGAGATGGGTACTTGAACCAAGTGAAACTAAAACTTAGTTTCTGAACTTGGAATGTTTGTGCTTTTCTGACTAAAAGGCATTTAAAGGTTATTTAACCTGGGCTATGGCTAATACACCTTCCTGAGAGGTCATGTGGCTTCAGAAATTAGAGACGTGCAGGGGTGAGGAGATTGGCAAGGACTCAGAGAGGTTATTGCCACAAGAGCCTTGGATCCCTCAGTTAGATAATCAATTGTCAACATCGTCTGGCTGTCATGGGCCTTTAGAGCAGAGTAAATCTGCTTTTCTTTGCTTCTCCCCACAGCCAGATTATCAGTATTGCTTTGATAGCTTTACCCAGTGAATGATCCTGCTTTCAGTGTTTCAGTAAGCAGGGGTATATGCTGGGGATTACAGAACTTTCAATATTATTGTTGCTATGTTCATAGATGTTCCCTTTGGAAATGTGACACCAACACCAACTTCCAGGTGTGCTTTGATCAGCAAAGTCTACATTTGAACAATTATGTTCTTTATATTGGACACTTCTATGATTTTTGTGTGTATGGTCTTGTTATACCACCCAGTAATGTTAACCTACCTGTCAGTTAAAATTGCCAAGTATTGATTGCTCATACAATGCAAAGATTTAGATATTGGGATACTACAATTTTCTTCCTTCTCGATATTATGACATTGATCACTTTAATGTGGTGTGGATGTGCTTATCTGCTCTCAAGCTAGTGATAAGTATGAAGAAATAAAGGCCAATGACAGCTAGCAGTAGCGTGTCCCTAGAGTCCTCTTCCACTGCTCCTCTATTGAGTGAATCTCTTTGAAATATTGCTGCATTATCTGCTTTTGAATTTAAAAAGTATTCAGGTTCTGGCATCCTGAACCTGGTGACCCTTATTATTTATATCTTTAATCTCGGAATGTCATATGTGAAATACTGTGAGTAGAGATACAATAGAATGAAAACCTAGCCCAGTTAGACACACATATACACAGGACACTCAAACTTCTGAACTTAGTTATTTTCCTGATTCCATATCAGGAAAGTGAAACCCAGCATTACTAAGAATATTTATTTAAAAAAGCAATCAGAATGTTCCAATTTAGGTGGCAAATTTGCAGTTCCTTCTAGGCTTGGTTTTGTTGTCCTGGCTCTATAAATACTCCATGATACTTCTCAACTTTGAAATTAGATGCCTGCAGAGCCTTCAGAGGTTCAGTAAAGATAATGATATAGTTCAAAACACTAATTAGGAAAATCTTGAACTAGAGCATGGAAGCTTTTGAGAGGACTCCAACATTTCAACTTGAAAAATTAATAGAGTCAACATAATTCTTTAATTCTAGAGACAGGGGAAAAATCTTCATATTAGCTAGAACCAGAGGAAACAAAAAGTCAAAATGCCTGCATAGGTGTGATATATTTCTTCCCCTGTGCAGTGGGAAGACAGCATGTGTGCTATTTGATCCAGTGCATGGAACCTCTAATAGTGCCACAATTCAAAATTACAAACCCTCTTCTATGTGAAGGGAGAAGGGGCAATCAGCTTCCCAGGCAAAGTTCTCTGAATGATAACATGACCTGCAAGGCCAAACTTGCTCTCTATCACTTAGAGGCCCAAACGCTTATTATCGTGAGTATTGACCAACGGAAGCCTTGCATCCTCCTTGGCTACACACGGTTTTCAGCACAGACATGATGGACATTGGGCTGAAAGGATCAATAATCCAATATTTTGTTCTTAAATCCCTTTTAAAGTTTCACTGTCTTTTTTTCAAGATGCTGTTATCTCCACAAACCTACTTGCCCCTCAAACAATATCAAGCCAGAATTTGACAGTGAAGGACTTTTCCAAGTCTGCTCAAGCAAAGCTTGTTAGTTTAGTTTTGTTTTAATTATCAATCATCTATTGCCAAAGCTCAGTGCAAACTTATTCTGACATATGTAAATAATATTTTAAATGAGTTCCTTGAAAGATTTCATTTGCTAGCCATTCATTTAACTCTTTCATTTAAACTTGAGGCAACTATTAGGTCATATATGGAAGTTTAAGATAACTTGAAGAATCTTACTACCCATTTAGGAATCTTTTGGTTATAACAAAGAGTAGTAAACTGGAGTTGATTTAAGCCAACTTTCATCAAGACATTTCAGTGTGACTTTCGGTAAATCAACTCTGGCAGGGGTGGGGAGGTGGATGGGGACCGTGGGTCGATTAAGATAGAATTTATTCTAAGACAGAATTTAACTTCAAGTCTGATTTTAAATGATGGTAAAACAGAATGGTGGAAAATGTTCAAAATTCTATGCTAGGTTACTTTGAAATCAGTATATAGACAAAGCTCTTTTATTATTATTATTTAATAGAATGTGGAGTTAAATGGAAGTCAGATATCAACTTAGTTCTTATGAAAACCCAGTAGCACCAAACTATATTAGTACTCTACAGAATGCAAAATATATCCTAGCAAAGGATGACATAAACTTTATAATTTCATTAAAAAAATACAACTAGATAATTAGTATCTAGATCAGGGGAGTGTCCATAGCAAATCAGAGAATTGCTGAATTGTCTTGTAGCTCCTTTATAAAGAAATGGATGAACACCATGGCTCTTCTCAAATAGTAATCAGTTTCCACATACTTCTTTCTCTCCTATGAGATTGCACAACTTCTTACTCTTACATGGATACTTCCACTTATGCTATATAATTTTATTATAGTTAGATCATATGGTTCTACAAAAATTATGAAATGCATTATGCAAAAGCCACATATCATACCTCTTTTCTACCCCTCATAGCTTCTCCCTAGCAGAATGCAAAACCCACAAAACGTCTTTGATAGATTCTAACTGATCTGTATTGAATTCCCCAGATAGAAGATACGAGCATTCCTCAATACAGAGTCAAAGCATTCAACATTAGATGGGCTGTGGTGTACCAACCACAAAATAATAAATTTATTTTCCCAGCGTTTTTTTCTTTTATTGATATAAACCACACAAAAGCTAATTGATAATTAATTGGAAAAGCAATGTTACACATTATCTTGTGTTAGAAAGTTGCCAGCTTGGCCGTTTCCTTCATTGACCACAGGGTCACGGTTCTTCTGAACTCCCCTCTGTTGATCTTCTCAATCCGAAGTCTTCCTGGATCTCTCTTTGGGACTTCCCACACCATAAAATCTCACAGTGAGGGACAGCCAACAGAAAAAACAAACTCCCCACATCGTGCACAACACGTGTCTTGAAGGAACATTACCCAGTTTTTATTGGATTTTTGTTCCAGTAGTTTAATCAAACTTTGTGGTCAACTTTGTTTCTTCCTGTTTTACGGTAAAGCAAATTTTCTTTTGGTATAATGCAAGCTTTAACGCTCATTTAGAACCAGAAACAGAATCACTTGCCCAGAAAAACAAAAACAAAAGCAAAACAAAACAAACAGCATCTTCAGCATCTTTAAAAGGAAAAAAAAAAAAAAAAAAAAAAGCAAGTGAACTAAAGTCTGTGAGAATTATGCACACTTAACAAGGAAAACTATTTTTTTTCACCCAACTTCCCACCCACCCCTCTCCCCCCAAACCCCGTGGTTCTCCAGCCCAGGAACCATGCAGTATAGAAAAATCAAATATACAAACAAACCTATATGTGGCTAGGATGAAATCTATTTTCATAAGAACGTGACACTTTTACTATTTACATCCAGGAGCATTTTGTTTGTTTGTTTGTTTTATGTTTTAAAGAAAAAAAAGTTCTGTAGTTCTCCTGGTTTATGCTGCAGGTACATCGGCCGTCCATTCAAAGCAGTTTTAGTTTTTCTTTTCTCTATGTCAAAAATGTTTTTACAGGAACGACGACTTTGCTTGGCTGCGCGGTTCGGGATGCCCAATCGCCTCTGAAATGAAGGACTCCCTCCCCCGTGGAGTTCCCCAATGAGGAGTGGGGGTCCGCGTTAGTTGGTTATCCTCTCTAGGTAAATGGCCGGGGCTGCCGACCTGGTAATGGTCGCGATGTAGCTGTGGTCGCGCCCGAGCTCCAGGCTGGGGGTGTCGTCCTGCTCCGGGGACATCGCGTCGTAGCCCTTGTTGACGTGGAGCGGCTGGTGAGCCTGGCAGTACCCGATCACCGGCTGGTCGTAGCTGTAGTACGGCAAGGGCTTCACGTGGTGGGAGATCTGGGTGGGGGACAGAGAAAGACCAGCATCAACATGCTTTGAAAAGCCAAGAAGATAACACCAGATTGCATTTCTGTTCTCTTTCATGCTGGTTTAATGTCATGTACGGCTGATTCATCTATCACCAAGCATATGAATTTATCAAAATAAATATTGTTACTTATTTAACTCACTATTTTTTTGTCCCTCATATTTTACATATAGCCTTTGTAGATAAAATCGTATACAAAGATTTGTCAATGCTATTGCTAGCACCATAACAACTTAAATGCAGATCAACAAGGAATTTTGAAAGAAATGCACAAGAGAATGCATAGTGTAATCCATTTTGTGTAAAGTGTAATATATATAACTTGATTTTTCATTTAATATCTTTCTTTATAGATAGTTGAAATCTTTATTATGGTCATATATAACTTTTATTTAAAATTTGTCATAGACTATTATCAACAATTTGTCACTTGTAAATTCTGGACCAAAGAAATCTAGAACCATGGGAGTGTGCACAAATTTGTGTTTGTAATATGTGATATTACTTGTTTTTAAGTCAACAAGCCAAAAACGTGTTTAATGTTAGTATAAGAGACCTGAATTGTACTCCAGAGAAATCCCTTTAAAATCAAAATCTGAAAATATTAGTTATAGTAACTTCATTTCTCTGTGTAGCTTTATATTAAACCACAAATCTCTGATAAAGAAAATATGTATCCCAAACTTAGAAAAAGGAAAATGATGATTGCTTATTTTTTTTATATCATGCTAGAGCATTTAATAACCAGCTAGACCCAAACTGACACTCCCTATTAACAATCCACAGAAGATAAAAATGCAAACGTTTTGCATCTCTGCGTAGGTTGTGCGATTGTGGTAGTACATTGTCTCTTTGCTTCAACCCCACTTCTGGTAAGCTTTGTGATGCACATTGCTGTTTTACCAGCAGCTTCCAGTCAGACTTTGCCAATGGGAACCACTTGAAGGAGATGGCGAGGCTAGAGGAAGGAGCAGGACTTGTTCTTTTTGTTGGCTTCCCTCTCTGCTAGCTTCCTGCTCCGCGGAGTTACTCCACCAAACACTTCTCTCTGGCTGTAGCAATCCCCTCCTGTGACAGAAGTTGACTTCTGTTTACAGTCCTTCCAACATATGCAGAACCAATCCCATCATAACCCCATCAGAGACTCCAGCACCAGCCAGTACGTGGTTGCTCCTGAGAAGTCTGAGGTTCGGCTGCACCAAGACCCTTCTCAAGTTTTTAAGTTTTAATGATTCCAATCTCTTTCTTTTGTTCCCTCAGCCCTACTGGTGAGAGGGGTAGTAGCTACGTCCTGAGGTTGCTGCATCATTGGGACTGTGGGAATATCTTTTAACCTTTGCATTTATAGTAGTTTATAACTATATAGCTATATACCATAACTATATAGTTTATAACTATATACTATATAGTAGAACTATATACTATATAGTATAGCTACATAGTAGAACTATATACTATATAGTATAGCTATATACTATAAGTATATAGTTTATAACTATATAGCTATATAACTATAGTAGTTTATATTTATATAGTGGTTTATAACTCTATACTATAACTATATAGTATAGCTATATACTATATAGTAGTTTACAACTGTATATCTATATACTAGAACTATATAGTTTATAATTGTATAACAATACTATATCTATAGTAGTTTATATTTATACAGTAATTTATAAGTCTATACTATAACTATATACTATAATTATACTATGTAGCATAGCTATATACTATATAATAGTTTATAACTCTATAGCTATATACTAGAACTATATAGTTTATAACTACATAGCTATACACTAGAACCACAGTAGTTTATAACTTTATGTAATTAGCAATTCTTTATATGAATTCTTTGTTAAAATAACTGATGTGTTGCCTGCCTTCTGTCTGGACTATGACTGACTCTTTCTGTAGAATAATCTGCAGAAATTGATATCTTACTATGATTTTATAATTTGGTAATGAAGTTAACCCTCCAAGTTCTTATGGTTGAAACATTCTCTAGAAAGTTAACCAGTTTTATATCTAACTTAGCAACCTTAATTCAGAGCATTCTTCCACTTAGTTTGCATGTCCCTCCCTCAAAAATTCTTCAACCTAATGTGATAAATAGAACTTGAAACAAATGTTACTGTTTGTATGTGTTTTTGAAACCTCTATGCTTATTAAGATGAAAGTCACCTCACATTTTCTGAAATGTAGAGTAAAGCATGGTTTTCTATGGCAGATCTCAACTTAGTAGTAGATTAAGAAATCCATTTAGTGAATTCAGATAAGCATTTTTAAAATTAAATTAATCAGAAAAGATAGTATCAGAGTATACCATATGAAAAAAGAATATGTTGTTTTGTAAAGGTTTTGTTTCATTTTTCATTGTATGTGTGTGCACATGAGTGTGTAAGTTTACTAGGTCACATTATGAATTTTTTTTAAAACTGGGAATCATAGTGAGAGGCATTTTTGAAAAAGTCTTTATCAAAGCACATATTAAATTTCAGTTTATTTTAAAGTAATCTGTAAAGCCTGGATACAGTTCCATCCTCCTTTTACTATTCCTTTTTTAAAATGTGTATAATTCACTATTTTTCGTGAGTTGCAAAGTTGAACCAATATATCGCTTTGTTTTATGGATCAGGCGCATTGACTTCCAATGGAAGGGAAACTATTTTAACAAATCTGCTTAGAAATAGAAATGAAGATGTTATTTCTCATCAAACAGTACAGGTATAAAATCTTAAATATGCAGTTCTCTTTCCAAATAAAGGAGATCAGAAAACGTTACCTGCTAGGTCAGCATTGTGATTGATACAGAGATGTTTTACATGTTAACAAATTAATTTCTGTACCTGACAGTGAGAACAAGAAACAGATTATAAAGTGATGTGGCTGGATTGATAAATACTGAACGTAAAGTTAGGTCTTCCTCACTTCTCCCCAAATCTATAGTTCGTTTTTGTTTGGTTGGTTTTTCTTACTTATATCAACCTCTCCCTGTATATCAGTACAAGTACAGATATGAAATGTTGTCAGCAAGTTCTGTTTGGGGAAATCTCATAGGATTTTGCAATGTGTCAGATAGGTACAGATATCTGTGATTGGTGTCATGGGTCACCAAAACTCTGAAAAAGCATAGAAAGGAAGTAGACACTTTGTTCTGACATTGCAGCAGTAATAATTTTATGATAAAGGTATTTCTAAGTGTAACATAGTCCAGTCTTACTTCAATGCTGCTAATAGAAGGAGTAGCTTAATCCAAAAACAACATAAAAATTTACCAAATTATTTCCAAATGACAGCAACATTCAGTTTTACTAATGTGTACTTGTAGCATGATGGATAGTCTTTATATAATTATTGCAATAAGCAGATACCGAATCTGCAAACATGGATAAACAGTACAAGCCAGACGAAGATAGGGCCTTCTGTACAACCAGATTAGTTTACAGATGAAAGCCAGTAGCTCATATACGAACATAGTTGAATTTTCAGTATTTACTTACAGCTCTTAAACTACAATGGAAAGAACAATTTCATGTCTAAGAAGCCAAAGCATTTGTCTTCAAATGAAGTTGATTCAAATTTTAAGGAACTTGTATTAACTGCAGTTTTAGGTTTGTATATTACATCATCTCTGAAATCAAGAAAATTTACTTTGCTGTTACACTTGTGCTAGTTTATTTATTTATCCTTAAACACCAACGAACAAGGTCTCATAATGTCATTTTTCCCCCTTGTATTGAAGGCAGACTTAGAGACTCTTTCAGGCTACAGACAATTGTAAAGTTTTCTCCTGCACAGCCACCCAATGGCAAGAATTCAAAAGCCAAGTGAATTGGCAAGCTTTGAAAGGATATCTGCGATGTCTGCTGGTTTACTCTTTAAGTCTATTCTGTAGGGCACTATGTAATCAAGTGAATTTGGTGTTTCTGAGGCACTGAGAGACTGAGGTCTTGCACTTTCTAGTAATAATGTGCAGTACATTAACCACCTGGGTTCCTGTGTGTATCATTGTTTTCTTTCCAGTAGTCAAAATAAAGGATCCTTAAGTTCAGCTTAATGTAGATTTGGTATTTTTGGAAAGGGTTCTCGAGCTTTTCTGATGGGCTTCACTCCGTTGCACAGCAGAAAAACACTGCTTGAAGACGGCCTGCCTGACATGCCTGGTTGCTCATTGACTGCATCGGAGCTATGCTTTATTTACAGATCACGGATGTGCTACATGGTGTGAAAGAATCGTTGGGGATAATAACGATCCTGAAATGCTGCCATGTGCTTCTATTAAGAATAGGAGCACTTGGAAAACAAATTTAAACTTTTCTTCTACAGAAGTGTATTTCATTACTAAATCTGAGGTAGGTTACAAAGGGGAGGGGCTGTTACTATCACTAATTTTTAAATCATTTTAACATTCCTGAGTTTCAAGGGACTCCTCTGAAGATGGAGATAATAATGGCACCTCATTTATGACTGTAAAGTCTGGATAACTCTGAAAATGCTCCATGATTCTTAAGAAAGAAGGAATAACACAGAAGAGACGTGTGCTTTCTCTCGTACTACTCAACACTAACAGTGCCTTTTCTGGGAATGTGCCCTGTCTATCTTATCGTTTCTATTCAAAGAGATGCAAAGGCTTGTTGGGTCAAAGAGTGGCTCAGCAACCAAGGCTTTCAGTCCTACTTTGGGCACATAGAAGTTTAGAAACCTTAGTGGTGGTTCGGGTTTTCTAAAAATGTCACTCGCACTTTGCCCAGAATATGTTTTTCTCCTAACACCCACGAGGGATTGTAAAAGGACACCCCCTCCACTCAGTTACAGAGATCTGCAGTGTTTTAGTGATTCAAAGAGCAAAGTCTGGGAAAGGGGATGTTTTCCAATTTGGGGAGGGTGGGCAAAATTATAGAGGGACATGTGGAGTTTCAAAAGTCTGCAAATTGTTTCGGATACCGTAATTTTATGTCCATAACAATTATATTTAAAATGATAAATGAATGCATTTGTATGGTAACTGCCAAGAGTCGTGTGAAATAGACTCTTGATATATGTGATCTTGAAAGGCTTATGAAGATCAGTTTGGTTACGGGCATGGACTTCCAATGCTGTTACACCCTTGTCTCAAAAGTATTAGCATTAGTTGGAAGTAGTTTAAGAGCCTGATCATTATAAAATTACCATGAACCATCATTAGTCATATTTATTAACTTTTCATGAACATTGTTCACATTTAAGTATGAGTTCTTTCAATTGAAGCCATAAAAAGTTGATTTTCAATTTCCTAAATGACATTTGGTCTCTAATTTTCAAGAATTAAATTATGGTGTCTGACTACTTCAGGCCATTTAAAAACTATTGTCATACACATCCAGATGTGGAACTCAATTGCTTAATGAAGATGGACACTTGGCTTAGTGGGATAATTGATTAAAAAGTGAAGGGCAATAGCTAGGTGAATATATTGTAGCCCTTATTTTTTTTCACTCTACTAGTATGTGATGAAACTTGGCAGGAAATAAGAAAATGTAAATAAGTTTTGAGTAATGTAGTGTTTTTCTCTAGACTTTTGGTTAAAGCTGACAGAACCTCAACTTAAGTTAGTTGGATAAAAGGGAAACTTAATTGGCTCATAGGATACAGGAAGGATTTAACAGCTAAACTGAGAGAAGAGCAAGGGTGTCACTGGGCATCAGGAACAAGTGAAACCAGGAACACAAATGACTCCAGGGTCTTCTCGGTTGACCATATCTGATTACCTCTGCAAGTTACCTCCATATCCTGTCTGCCAAACGGCTTCCTCCAAGTGACTGGACACGTGACTTTGACCATTGCCAAGGTTTACATTATAAAGCCATAGTAGATTGCACAACTGGCCACAGTTCTGAATTAGCTCCTTCCATCTAGAAGTGGAGTCTACTTCCCCTCCCCTTGAATACAGACTTACTTTAGCAGAAAGAACCCAGTGGAAGTGCCATTGTATGAGTTCCAAGGCTCTTAGAGCCCTAGCCTGGCTGGACACCACCTATGTGAAGACCAGGCTAGCCCACGGCAGGGTGAAAGCTTTGTGGTGTAGCTGAGATATCTGAGATGAGCCAGTCCCCCAAGGCCCTTGGGAGCTCACTACAGGCATGTGAGCAAGCCCAGGAACAAAATCCCAGCTAAGCCCAGCTCATATTGCCAACCCTAACAGAATCAGGTAAATGGTTGATGTTTTAAGCCATTAAGTTTTGAGATGGTGTGTTATATTACAAAACCAACATAGCAGCCTCTACTACACAATAAGGACTATCTTGGCAGGATTTACTGAAAATGAATAAAAGTAGAAATAACTAAAAACCTATTCTCATTGAACTTCATCATCCACAACAGTATTTGGGTACATAATACGTCTTTGTTGAGTGAAAGAAAAATCATGACCTTATCTTTTCCTGCTTTGTTTTGAAGATTAAATGAGTGATAAATGTGACAACATGTAAAATACTTTATTTTTGTTAAATACAGTCATTAAATTTATTGACCTTTAAAAATAAAAGTTTATCCAAAAGATAAACAGTGTCTGTATATCTTCAAGGAAAAACAAAAAGATGATGGTGTAAATTGATGATCAATCCATTTTGCTTATGGGCTAAAATGTGTATCTTAGTTCCAGCATATATATTGCACAATCCCAAACATATTAGACGTTGGCTTTTTATGCTAACTGGGCTGTTTGGACCATTTTAAACTTAAGTTCTGATAAAAGTTGCTTTGCAACATTTATGCTTCTTGTTCTGTTCTTATTTATAGGTAGGGATGTGTACTATTTGTGCACTCACGGTTGTCCAAATTTTAACTTTTAAGTCAGTCATGGGATAACAGAACAGAACATCTGCTTGCATCTTTATTGCTCTCCTACCAGGATGTGCTGTCTATGAGGTGTCGGGAGGGTTGATTAAGTTAGTGAATGAGGTACTAGCCGTTCTTTGAAGTTCTGTGACTCCATTAACTGGAAAGCTTATTACATTAGCAGAACTCTAAGCATTCAATGAGGTTCTCGGCTAATGAGCTGGTTTAATTAGCTGGTATTAACTTGTACAGGCTTTTCTTCTGTAGCTCTGGCCTCTGAATTCTATGAGAAAGAGTAAGGTCTCCTCAGCTGTACAATGGAAGCAAACATCTATTTAAGTGAACTTTACATATTTCCTCCAAGAGACTGTAAAACACAGAGATGATGAAATTTCAAAATGCACATCTTCTTCCACTATGGAAAAAGATTGCTGCAGTTTCAATGATATAGAGAAGACAAGTCTATCATAAAACATGAGACAGTGATAATTCCTTGGGCCCAAATCCACTCCTAGAAAAAAAAATGCCAAAAGAAAACAAACAAAGATGATAAAACTTATCAGCACATGTAACGTATTCAATTTGTTTTTTCTGTTTTAATTCCTTCGTCCCATTTTGGCAAAGGAGATAAAAATAGGATATCAATGCTAGGAAGGTGCTAGCTAGCAATAGAACAGGAGTTAGAGAGAGCTGCTTTCCTTCCAAGTCTACTTTCATTTTCTCTGTAGTATTCAGAAGATCCTTCTACTAGTTTCCATGGCTTTGTGTAGTGGTCTCCATAGACTTGTGTTAAATGGTTTATGTTGTCCTTATCTTGTGTTATGTACAAAAATGTGTTTTGTCTAACCAGAGAATGACTGGATCTGTTTGCCTTGTGTATGTATACTTAATTTTGTGACCCCACCCCACTACATTGGACATTTATAAAAAACTAGAAATTAAAAAAAGAATTGAAATGAGATTAAGATATAAGGAAGGTGACTGAGTTTTGGGCAAGCATGTGCCTTTTTAAACAGAATTGCTTATTTCAGGGTAAAAGTTCAAACCCAACTGACAAACAATCTCGGGTGATGTAAGCACACTTGATAGAATGAGATGAGTCATGTGATTCTAAGCGAGTTGAAAACATGAGACAGTGATACTGGCTGTTCTTAACAAAAAGAGGCAATAAGATAGACATTGCATTACCAAAAGTAGGAGATGCCTATTTAGGAAATTAAATATTTTATTCTGATTGGATATAGTTTAGAACAGCATGGCAAGGTGATGCGTAAATAATATCGGTCTCATATTTTTAATAAAATGCATTCAGCTCTAAGTTAATACCTGGGTCTCAGCCATGAGTATATACAATTAAGGAGTAATTACACAAAAGTGAATTTGCCATCACAGTTCATTTATTTAAGTGTTCATTCATTCACATGGAAATATTTATTGCAGGGATTGGCAAATGTTTTCTGTAAAGGGCCGTTAGTAAATATTTCCGTCTTGGGACGCATACAAACTGTTGGAACCACTGAATTTGCCACAACTACTCAACTCTGCCCTTACAGCATAAAAACAGGCTCTGACAAAATGTAAACAAATGAGCATGGCTCTGTTTTAATAAAACTTGTATGTAATAAAACCTGTATGTATGGGCACAGAAAATTGAATTTCATCTATTTTTCACGTCAGGAAATAATAATCTTTTGATTTCTTTTTCAACCAGATAAATTGTAAAACTGAGTTTGTAGGACATACCCAAACAGGCAGGGGCTGGATTTGGCCCATGGGCTGTAGTTTGCTGCCTCCTGATTTATCAGCTATTTACTGTGGGCTAGGCATTGTGCTAGGTACTGGGATATAAAGAAGATTAAAATAAGACCTCTTTACTCAAGGAGCTTACTAAGACGTGGTAAACTGAGACAAATTGATTCCAATTCCCTGGGTTTTAGACTGCAAACTCCAAATCAGTAAGGCAGGGGGAGAAATCTGCTCCAAGCTGATGGGCCTTGCAGATTTCTTTGGGAATATCCAGGTATTCCCCTCTGAATATAGCCCACAGTGGACCCAGACAAAGAGCTGGACTTACATTTGGGAGTCAGACGTGAACTTCCAGGTGACAGCTGAGGCCACCGGCCAGGTAATTTAGATCACACATGCTCTGGCAGGATAAAATCCCAAGGACCTTTCCGTGAAACTCTTACATGACACTCTTAGGCCAGTGAAAGTGCCCCTGGGTGCACGATGGCTCATAACACAAGGCCTGAGAGAACGGTGGTGATTTTATAAAAGAGCTTAGGTGCACAGGTCAGCTAATCACGAACAGTTTGGGGCCAAAAAGTTAAAAATAAACCTCCTTTCTATTTCTCAATCTCACCAAGCCTTTTCCTATATCTGGACTTTATACTTGCCATTCTCTTTGCCTGGAATATTCTTCTTCCAACTGTCTGCAGTAAGCTTATGCTGATTTTTTGAGTCTCAGCTTAAATGTCATGTTTCTAGAGAGGTTTTCCCTGACCGCCTGGGTTAAAATACCACCCTACCCCTTTCACATGTGGAAGCCAAGCTCTGTTTCTATCCCCCATGCATTTTCTCCACCACATGCATCTGAATGTTAAATATCATTGATGATGCATTTTTCTTTTTGCTCCTTTCTGTCCATGAGGTCCTTTTTGGACTGGTTCATTGCTGTCTGCTGAAAGAGTGCATGGATTTAT
This sequence comes from Choloepus didactylus, assembly GCF_015220235.1. Classification (NCBI taxonomy): domain Eukaryota; kingdom Metazoa; phylum Chordata; class Mammalia; order Pilosa; family Megalonychidae; genus Choloepus; species Choloepus didactylus. Next base: position 14,941,643 of record NC_051323.1, on the reverse strand, counting down.
GAGAGATGTTGTTAGGGAACTGGGTCTTTTGGAAGGAGGTTTACTTCAAAAACTATGAGCTCCTCCCTTTTCCTTTCTATTCCTCTACTGCCTCCCTTCCCATCCTCAGCTTTGCGTTTCAGCAAGGGATATAGTACGGCACCCAAATATTTTCGTTCTACAAATGTTTGCATGCCTGCCACGGTGCTGAGAGCTGAAGATATTAGAATGACTACCTCTGCCCAGCTCCTTGGGAAACACGCATTTTAAATGCAAGACAAATGCAAGTCGATTTTTAAGATGTAACATACTTTATGGCAAAATGCAATACTGTTGGTATTTGAAAGTGGCAAGTGATGCACAGAAGAAAGGGTGAGATGATTATCAGGTGGTTTCTGACCCCAAATAAATGTTTATTAAGACAGCAAGAGGAAGTCTGGTGGCACGTGAAGTTTCATATACAGGCAGCTCCTTTTGCTCCTGCAGCTATCACACAGCTGCTTAAGTGCCATTTGGAGCCTACTGCCAAGTGGTACATATCTGAAAGCTAGTCTTTCTCAAATCTTAATGCTCTGCATAACTCACCCATGACTTGCCCTCATAGAGAATGGGTTTCCATGTGCTGGATTCCTTCACCCTTCACCTAACTTCTCAGCCTAGGACTGCTTTAGCCTCTAGCAATGGAATCATCTCTAAATTGTAATGAGCAATAGAGACTGACCAGAGCCCCAGGTTGTGGACAGAATAGAGTATCGCTACAGCTGCTTTCTCTGGAGCTACTGAAAATCAAAACATTCAACTCATGCTGCCCCCAGTTAGGAAGCCAAGAAACGGAATGTCTCATCTTCCTTTCATCTGTCATTTGGGATTTCTTCAACTGCATGAACTGTGCTTAAAGCAGTAGTTCTCAGCCTTGGCTTCAACTTTGACTCACCTATGGTGACTTAAAAAATACTTTTGTCAGGTCTCTATCCCCAATCAATTAAACCAGAATTTCTGGAGAAGGGCAAAGCCTCAATGTTTTTGAAGCACTCTCGGTGATTCAAATGTGCAATTGAGGTTGAGAACACTTTCTTCATGTTAAATTTAGGCTGCTTTCCCTGAAAAATGTGGGCACTGCAGGGAGTACATGGTATGATGTATCTAATTTTCCACACCTTCCTGGAGTCCAGTCAGCTCAAAACAAAGCAGATTACTTCCCAATCAGAAGCCACTCAACATGGGGTACATGTGTGTGGATTTTTACTCTTCAATTAAACTTTCTTTTCTCTTAAGTTCAATTCATTACTACTAATTATTCTGTCTTCCCAATCTGAGCTTCTTTGCTTGGCCCTGTTTATATTCTTGTCCGTGATTATTCTGTCATCCTTTTAGACATCACCAATTTGCTTATGTATATATTTCACTCTTTTGTCTAAAGTTAGATGTAATTTAGTTGGGTAAGTGTAACAACTATCATTATGCACATGTTTTTAAAATAGCTACTTGTAGGTGAATTTACCTTGCCTTGATGGCAAAGTGCCCATAAATGTTCAGTCAGCTGGAGAACTCCTTTGACTAAACATTTTCACAATCTCTTTCTTTTATTTTTTTTTAAGTAATTTAATTTACTGGGATGCTAGTAATAGCCCATTCCACTTTGCACTATAGGGAAGAAGGGATATTTTTATCTGCTTAAAAGCTAATAAAGACTCCCACTGTTGAAAAATATTCAAACCTCCCAATTATTTCTATCAAGCGATAAATTTAAAAGAAAAGCAAAAGAACTGAAAGCCAAAAGTGTTCTCAAGTAAGCAATAATGGCTAGAAGAAACTTAGAGAAGGATCATTAAATTCATCTTTGCTTTAAAGCAACCTGATGGTCATACATAGGGTGCTATAAAAGAGTGTCCTCTGATGCTGAAAATAATGAGTCTACATATAATTGATGAAATTAGCCATCAGTGGTAGTAACTTATATAAGGAAAGGATCCGTATGTGGGAGAGTACAGAGAAGAGCTTGAAGGAGCTGTTCTCCCACCCTCTACCCACCACCACCAATTCCAGCTGCCACTCACCCCAGAGATCATGGGCTGTGTTGACTTACCTCTTACTACCAAGCTCCACCATGAGGCCGACAACGTTCATGGGGATTGCAGTTCCTCGGATCACACTAAGCTTTTCAGACTGCTTCCACTGGTCCTTTCTCAGAATGAACCTAAATGGAGTAGTGCATTGTTCTACATACTCCAAGGGAGTTGGATAAATCTACTTTGCTGCACTTCATTCTTTTCCTTGCTCAACCCAAAAATATGACCTCTTCTGAGCATCCATGCTTTCCTCTCCACGATATTCTATGTTTCTGTGCCTGCTTAAATTTCTTTTCTACATGTCCTTCCCCAGATTCTACCCTGCCCTCTTGAACTCTGGTTCCCTGGTTCCCCTCCATCCAAAACCACTTAAATGAATGCTTGGAACTTTCTCATCTGTTTATTATGATTCAAATACCTTTTATCCATGACCTTACCTAAGTAAATAATTTATAATCTTCTATTTGTTCTATTGTTCTACATCTGCTTCTCCCTAAATCTTGATCTGTGAGTGTCTGACTCTAGACGGGGCACTTAGCCTAGATTCCTAATTTTCACTTAGCCTAGATTCCTAATTTTCAAATTTACAGTTTGATTTGTAAATTCTTAATTCTGAGCTGTAACTAAATGCTGATAAACCATAGCCTTTTAACAAGAAGAGCTCCAAGTCATTGAATGTTACTAAGAATGTGCAATGGAGTGCCTAGTTGTTTGCAGTGCCAACAGAATTGTGGTTCACTGGCCTATTTCTCTATAAACTTACCCTTAGAGACGATCTAGATGCTTGGAATTGCATCTAGCTTTGGGAGTTGAGAGAGAACAGGCTCACAACATTCTTGGATGGATTGAAGTTTATGTGGATGCCAGATGGCAACCCAAAGTACCATTTGCCAGGATGGCAGGTAATTTATATTTAACCAATTGAAAAGGAGGGAAGGCCCCATTATCTTTTTAACTAAGCACTCAGAAAAACCTTATTGATTCAGACTAACTAGGGAATGATCACTCAATGAGAACCATAAATTATGCAGCATTTAAAAATTGTAGTTCCCTCCACTGGATAAAAGAGGAAATTTGTGTTTAACCTAAGATCACCTCTATCTCCCTGACAAGTAGAGAACTTTCATAATGTGGCTGGTGGTAGAGGGAGAACTTGGTGTGTAAGCAGGGACTGGGAAGACTGGGGAGAAGAGATAGATAATGGGATGGCATCCCCTTCCTGTCCATCCTCTGATTTGGGAGGTAAGAAGTTAATGAAAATGTTCATGAAAGATTTGGAACACTGAGCACCAAATGTGGCATAGATTCAATAAGGAGCTCATACTCCCCCAGTCTCTTGCACCTTTGGTATAGTCAGGAGTTTTCTCATGATAGGATATCACCACCATGGTGCCATGAGGCTGTGCACAAAGACAGGTGGATGCTGTCACAGTGAAGGAAGACATAGGGCTGCAGCTGATGGACTATTTTGTAAGAAAGTATCATTCATCCTCCTGCAGATGTCCAAAATGACTTAGACACGATTTCTTGAAAGACAAGTGAAATCCTGCTATTTAATCATGGAGTACAGCAGTATCAGAGGTAGTTTTCTGATTTATTGATGCTGGATGGAGGAGAGGAAACCAAGGATAAATATATTGGCTGCCACAAGATGCTGAGATATCCCTCGAGGACAAATATCTCTGAGTTTAGGGCAGAGTTTATAGGAGTTGTTTCTTGAATATCTTCCGTCATACTTCATTGTACAATGTTGATCTTTATACTATTTAAATGAGGCTGAAGGGATTATATATGAAGGTATCTTTTTTTTTTCTTTCCTTGAACCTTGTTTTTAAAGTCTACTTGGGATCCAAACTAGGCACATTTATATCCATCTGTGCAATAATTCCCATAGTGTCTAGCTAGGGACTATGATGCCAGTAAATTTTCCAAAGATCCTACAAACCACAGAACTCATTGTCTTGTATTGTTACCCCAAAGAGGCATGGCTCCTGCAAAGGGGTCCAGGTAACTCTAACTTAATGCATGTCTTTGGACTGTGTGTTGGTTATTCTCCTTTTGCCCCCTTAGATCCTTTTCTCACTCTCGTGGGAAAGAAGGCTCACTCTATGTCTCCTTTACCAAGCTCCCTTGCTTTCTGGCTTTGAATGGTTTCAATAAATCTGAGGCACCATGTGGTGGTAGGAGAAAGTGTCCAGGGTATTTATTCCCTGCTCTGCCCCCCCGTCCCCCCCATTCTGGCCTCTCCACAGTTCTGGCAAAGGCTGGTTTCTTTTACAGAAGGGGTTCTCAACCTCGGGAATTTTGTATCTCCCTGCCCCCTGGGAAACATCTGGCAGTGTCTGGAGGTTGTCAAGAAGAAGGCATTACTGGCATCCAATCAATAGAGGCCACAGATGCTGCTAAACATCACGTAATATTCAGGGTCCCCCCAACCTCTGACAGAATGTCAGAAGTGCAGCTGTTGAGAAATCCTGTGCTGTGGCTACAGCTCCTTTTAGACGGGCCCTTTCCATGGATACAAATGCTACCTAGATCTGGTAACTGTATCTTCCCTTTGCCTCACAGAGGCCAAGGTGAGGCAGGGGAGCTGGATGTCTTTGTCATTCCTTGTGGATTCTCCTTTAACTCTGCTCTCATTTCTATAAAATTCCTTTTGTTAAACTCTTGTTAGTTCCATGCTTGACAGTGCAATGTTTCTTCCTGTGATACTGACTCACATAGTGTGTTAAGCTCCCATGGACACTTAACATTATGTCCAGTTTGCTTAAATTGGAGATGAAATGGCTAATTTGTTTCAACGATATTAATTGCTGACATGTATTGGGTGCTGTTTCTGTTTTATACACCTTTCTGAGGGCTTCATGTGAATTCATTCATTAGGTCTTCACAAGGGTTCCATGAAGTGGATGTTAATATTATTCTTGTTTAAAACAGGGTAAAATTGAGGCACAGGGGGTGAAATTACTTGTCTGAGGTCACATTCTGACTAAATGGCTTTCGAGCCTGGGTGCTTAACCATTACCTCAAGCAGATATTGTGCCTTTAGAAATAAACAAGTCTAACACTGGCAACATGGATAGCAACAGTTGTCTCTAGTTAATCATTCAAATATGAAATCAAGAGAGAATTTTCAGAGTGGCATCCAAGCCAACAGCTGATGGCGTGCCATGCTCCCATCCTGCGCTTTCCTTGTATTGGCGTCCCTTTACTCTCTGTACTTGATGTTTTTGCCTCCTAAATTTCTTCCTTTTGTCCTTTTATTCTTCTTTTCTCTTTATTCTCACATGCCTCTTCACTGCTACTCTTTCCTCTCTTTGTTCATACCTATTTTTGCAAAATTTAGGTCTTCCTCTGGTACCTATGAGCCAGTAGCCCTGAATGTTACAATGAAATGGGCTCAGTTTTCAATCAGAATGACACTTAAACCATCAGGAAGGAAAAAGGAATGTATGAAATATTAATTAAGTCTATTCCCAGTATTTAATGAAATGATAGGCACAGAATCACTTAAAGATTACATTTCCAAAGTGCCAGTATCTTGAAATGACAATTTAAGCTAACTATATAAGGAATTTGTGAACATGTAATCAATTGCTTTTTAAAGACCGTAGGAAACATGGAAAAAAGCAGCTTTTAGTTTATATGCATAGTATATATAGACAAAACTGTTTTAAAGGAAAAAGTGATATATTTTATATGAGGGCATTGGTTTGAAAATATAAAATGTTGATTTTTGAAAGTAATACCTTCTTTGAAAATGCTTTTGGATACTAAGCAAGTAGCCTCTTTCTATAAGGAATTATGGTAGTAAGGGAAAAGATACTGCTTTACATGCAATAATCTTAAGGATGGTTACCTATCCCATCCATTTTTCATGACAAATATGTACAATATTTAATATTGAAAGTGGAGAGTCTGGCTGACACAATGATAAATGAATCCATTGGTGGATGAGTGAAATAAGATATTGTCTTAGAGTAAATATTGGCTTTTCATTAGGTCAACTCAAAATTTATAGCATGCACAAGAACTACCTAGGAATTGATGATTTCCTTAAAGTGATTTAAATACTCTTTCTAAAGGTATACAAGTTTTCTCTCCCTAGGGAAAAATATTTCCAATTTCAAAGCACAAGATACTTGTCCTAAACTTGGATACGGAAAGAGTTAAAACTGGGACTTCATGCTTGAAAATTCAAAATGCTCTTTTATTTTGCCCTTTTATAGTCAACAGCAAAGCCTCAAATATTAAGAACACAAAAACCTTTTATTTCTCGTGGCAATTTTCTCTGAAAATATCCTGCCCAAAAGGCAAACACAAAGGCTTTTCCATTTGTCACTTCAAAAACTTCACTGCAATCAGGATGTTTTCCCTCCTGCTTAAGATGGTACAGGATTTCTATCGAGAGTGATTCTTTGTTCATTCTTTGTAGGGAATTTAGTGTGCAGGGGACATACTATGTCAAACTTCACGTGAAACTGACACTCATAAATGTCTTTTCTTGACACGTACCTCACTCTAATTAGTTGTACAGAAGGGTCTGAACAAAGATATCAGATGGAACTTGTTGCTGCACTGCTTAAGAAATGGCTCACGTTCCTTTGAGGACCTCCCCATAATAACCAACTAGTTGGAAGACCAGTGGGGCTGTAAATTGTGTATTTCATTTCGAAACCATGGAAAGAGGCAGGGGAAGATCATTAACATCTCCCAAGCACTGGAAGCATACTTTTTGTTTCTGTGGTTTCCTAAATTGCCACTGCTACTTAAGGAACCCCTTCTTATTTCCAAATCTGTTGTATCTACTATGAAAAAAAACATGAAAGAAGAGGTCCCCACTGACTACACTTTGTTCTCATTCCCAATCAGATGTAGGACTCGGAAAAAAAAGCCTCCTTATAAGTAAAATGATGGGGCTAATTTGGAAGAGATTGATGGCACATTTTTGCCTTATTATTGTGTGTTTTCTGTGAATACAGAAAGGTCTATTCTGTTGGGAGTTGTTGACAATGATAATATAACTGAAGTAGTGAAATTAATTAGATGATTTTGGGATTTGGGATGTCCACAAAAGGAAGCTCATTTACAAATGGGAAATACTAATATGTTTGTTAAGGTGCTGTGTTCAGTGTCACTTGGCACCTTGCTCCTCCCAGGTGCAATGAAAACATCACCAGGCACATGCTGGAAATGAAGGATCCAGTCTCACCCCAGACCCTCTGCATCCGAATCAACATTTTACCAAGAACCTTTGGTGATTCCTGTGCATACTAACACTGGAGAATCACTGCTTTAGCATGTCAGTTGTTTCACAGTAATCAGCTAGTGGAAGGGCAGTGGCATTTACACTGGATAACAGCCCTATGCTTCCACCAAGGCTGATGCAAAAATGTGTTTTTTAAAATAAAGGTGATTATTCAGAACCCAGAGAAGTGTTTCTTCCCATCCAGCAGCAGAAACAAAATCACCTGGGGAGCTGGGGGAGAATGAGGAGATGTTGGACTTCCTCACCTGGACTGTTGCTGGTGTTCTCACAAATATTGAGGACTGGTAGCTTGGTGTGCCAAGCCCTGTATCATGGGACTTGCCCTTGTGAAGCTCATTACTGCAAAGGAGAGGCTAAACCTGCTTGTAATTGTGCCTAAAAGTCTCCTCCTGAGTACCTCTTTGTTGCTCAGATGTGGCTCTTTCTTTCTCTAGCTAAGCCACCTCAGCAGTTGAACTCAGTGCCCTCCCCCCTACATGGGACTTGACTCCCAGGGGTGTAAATCTCCCTGGCAACATAGGATATGACTCCCCTCAAGATGAATCTGGACCCATCATCATGGGATTGAGACCATCTTCTTGACCAAAAGGGGGTGCAAAATGAAACGAAATAAAGTTTCAATGCCTGAGAGAATTGAAATGGAGTCGAGAGTGGACATTCTTATGTGCTATATAGATAACATTTTTTAGGTTTTGATGTATTGGGATAGCTAGAAGTAAATACCTGAAACTACCAAACTCCAACCCAGTAGCCTTGTCTCTTGAAGACAATTGTATAACAATGTAGCTTACAAGGGGTGACAGTGTGATTGTGAAAACCTTGTGGATTGCACTCCCTTTATCCAGTGTATGGATGGATAAGTAGAAAAATGGGGACAAAAACTAAATGAAAAATAGGGTGGTATGGGGGGGTGATCTGGGTGTTCTTTATTTATTTTTATTTTTTATTCTGATTCTGATTCTTTCTGGTGTAAGGAAAGTGTTCAAAAATGGATTGGAGTGATGGATGCATAACTCTATGATGATACTGTGAACAGTTGATTATACACCATGGGTGATTGTATGGTATGCAAATATATCTGAATAAAACTGAATTCAATTTAAAAAAAATCACCTGGGAACTTGTCAGAAATGTAAATAGTGGGGGCCCCATGCCACACCTAAGAAGTGAGCCTCTGGGTTGGGGCCCAGGAATCTGTGTTTTGCCAAGTCCTACAGGTGATTCTGATGTAGACACACCTCTTAGTGTAGGAAATGTAGAGTCACCAGATGTAGGTAATCAGAAGAAAGTACGTTGACTGGAGTTATCCAACGAGAAGAAAACCTATGCTGTAAAATGGGCCTTAGAAGGAAAATAGACATATTTTCATAAACAGTGTTATGTTTTAAAGGATTAGTAACATGATACATGTGGAATGGGCTATGGTCCTTCAAAACTCACTGAAAATACCAGCTCCATCAGGGAACTCATTCTCCCAGAATATCTATGTGTGTGTGTGTGTGTGTGTGTACATATATATTTATATATGTGTATATGATACATGTATGCACACATACATATATATATATATATATATACACACACACACACACACACATATACACATATACATGTACACGTATATAAGATTCTGGGCTGCAGGATATGTGTCTTGTATCTGTGTATCTCTCCAAGTGCCTAGCACTACATCTGGGACAGAGTTGAAGTCCAATACATGTTTTCTATTTGTAAATGCTTATATTTGGGGATGGACAGATTTTTTTTCTTGTTTAATGGTCATTCTAATTTTTTAAAGATGTATAAATTTTGAAGATGAATAACTGTCTGTAAAATACTTTGGTGTTCTCTGAGTAAAGTAAGTTATATTAAATAGGTCTCCTTTTATATATTGAGTATTAAACAAGCCACCAACAAAGTCATAGAAGGTCTTTCCCCCCCAGCAGTGCAATTGAAACATTTGACATAATGTAAAATATATCTTCATTTTTATGCGTTTAAATTTCTAATTGTTGCTCAGTCCCTGGGAGAGCTTTTCTAGGTCAACTAAGTACTCACACTGTGCATGCTTAGTGTTCCAAGGGCTCAAGTTAGTCTTGTCTCCGTAATCCTCAAAAAATCAATTTGTTAGCGAAAATTCCCCATTTATAGAACAGTTAGAAAAGATCCAAAGAAAAATTTGACTCTAACTATCAAACGTAAGCTGTTGCAGCCATTACACTGCTGGCCCCGGAATGCCTCCTCATCTCCCAGGTTAGCTTCCAAGCCAGGTTTAACACCCCAACACCCCCAATCACCCTCCCCCCAAAAATGTGACACTAAGGATTACTGAAAATGCAGACTCATGATCACAGATTCCTAAACCTTATCTCACTCTTGAGTCAAAGGAGGAAAAAAATGGTGGGAGGCAGGGATTGGAATTGCTGCATCAGCCATTTGGCAATGGTGAAAAGTACCAGCCATTTGCCATGACCTTGGAGAATTTCCCTGGGATTTAATGCTGCAGGAATCAGATGGAAGACAGAATACAATGGCAGACTCACAACTACCCAATCTGACTTAGACATTAGATTCAGTCAAAATCCCACGAAATGACCTTATTAGTAGGAATGAGGAATGGCAGGTGAAGTGGGACGGCAATAGTGGCTCCTTGGGAGACACTGTTTTCTCTCTGATGCCACCTTGTTCTCAAGTAGCTGCCTGGGAACCCCGAGCCCCGACGCTGTCTGTCACTTCTAACAGCCTTGGCTGGAAACCTCCCTGGAGCAGGAGGAAGGCAGAGGGCTTTCCCCGGAATCCTTGCCAGGTAATCTGAGAACCAGTTCAGTTTAAGCTGGCCTCTGCTGTCCCTCACTTAGTGGCAAACAGAGAGGTGAGCCCAAAGCTGCTCAGGCGGGATTTATATCCTGGCAGATCCCAGGCTCTGACCCCATCCCTTGCCTCTAACGCTGAAGGATCCTGAATTCAGAGAGTGTTCCATCTCATATCCAGAGCAATCTTCTTCTATCCATGGGGCCAATGAGGGATTTGAGGAAAAGCCACCCAGGTGATTTTGAGGAAAATTACAGCCCAGGATTTTCCTCATTTCATCAAAGAAAGAGTAAAATGTGAAAGAATTGTGAGCAATTGCTAAAAATTCAGAGTAAATAACTCAAAAATGGGATAGAAGTGTTGGTGGGCATGAGAACAAGAAATTTAGGAATGTTTAAACAAATGTTGATAGCATGGTACTAACATAATGGAAAAGAATTGTTGAAAGAGACATGTTTGTAAAATAAATAACCAACTAGTGATAAAAACCCATATCATTTCCAATAAAAGCTAGTCTGTCGTGTGGTATATGATAAATTTTAAATCACATAGGAAGGTGAGTTCATCCTTGAAGTTGAATTAGAAGAAAAAAAAATTAATTCCAGAAAAAGGATTGAAAGCAAAGACAACAACTGAAAATAAAAGATAAAAAATAAAATAAAAATTCCCAAAGATATTGTCTTTTCACAGAATAACACATCAATAAAATAAATCAAAAATATTTTAGGAAAATAAATGTTAGAAATCCAAAGAGAAATTGAGTATTGTACCTCAGTTTTTGACAGATCATGCTGACAGAATAATGAATAAGTATGTAGGAGGTTTAATTTTGGAATCAATATGTTTTCTTTACTAAGCATAACATATTTCCAGAATTCTGAAACCCCATTTTTGCCAAATACATCTTCAGTTTAAGATGACTATAGCTGTTCAGGAGAAAAAAATAACAATATAAAAATACAACCATATTGTATTGATTTTAAGTCACTTACTGATTTCAGAATCATAAAATTGTGGGGACAGAAAAGTATGTCTTAGGATCAACAACACCATATAGCAATTGTTGAAGCTTTTATTACAAGATTATTCATTCCTTAAAAATACCTTTTAACATTTATTCTTTTGCTTCTTTAAAACAATATATATCTTAGAAACATGCATGCTTAGGTGAGGGAAGTTACAATCACTCACAAGAATACTCAGAGAAACATTGTTTAGAAAATGGCCACCTTAATTATTATTTGGAACATTTCAAATATTCCCAACAGAGATTGAATAAATAAATTGTGTTATTTTCATTCAGAGAAAAAATGTAAAACCATAAATATTTTTAGAATTAAAAAGAAAAGATGAAAATAAATGAGCTAAACATTTATTTCAGGAAACCAAATAAAAAAAAATCATAATGAATTAAATCTGTGGGGAGGACAATGTCTCAAGAAGGGATTTAACAAATTATTGAATCAAATAAAAGGGGAAAAAAAAAAAAGACAGCCACATTATTGAATAAATCATTTAACTGGTTCTCTGAAAAACAACTATAAAATATGACAAATTAGTTTTCCTGCTGTTTATCTATATATTCTAATTTGTCTTCAGAGACCATGCTTTCATTTAACACATATTTAATAATTTCACCTGCCACTAGGTCAGACTCTAATATATGCACAGTGGACAAAACAGACAAGGTCCCTGTTCCAGACAGCCCATGGTCTGCTGGAGAAAAGAAACATATACTACAGAAATTGTACTAGGGATTCTTAGAGGTGCGAAGGCAAGGCAGACAAAATAATCCTTAATCCAAGATTGTCTGTGATGTTAGATGCCCAAGTAAAGACGGTGGGCTGGGGAAAGAAGCATTTACTGTGGACGAAAACCAAGTTCAGGGGACACGAGGTAAGACAATAGCATTTTCGAGAAACTGAAAAGAATCTAAGGCAGTTGTGCCTGTGTGAGATGGAGAGTTGAATCTAGGGAGGGATCCCCTGAATACATTATAAGGACTTTTATGGCTCAAAGATTTGGAAGTCAATTTGAACAGTTTTTTTTTGTTGTTGTTTTGTTTTGTTTTTCCCCTACCACACAGATGCAAACATCAAAAAAATAGGGAGGAAGAGCCACAACCGTGTCCCCCCACACACATCCTGGAAGTTGAGGACTGAATGTATCTATCCCACTCCCTTCCCAACTCCCGTCCCCGACACAGAGCTTCTGCTCCACGTTTACATGACTTCACTAGCATAACTCCTATCCCAGGAGACTCGGGCTAAGGCAAAGAATTGTTCAGTTCTTCAATGGGAAGCATTAGAAGGCAGTTTATGCCCTAAAACTCTCTGAATTCCTGGCCTCAAAATCTTTGTCTGATTTCCACCATTCCCAAAGTGTCATTTGATGATACTTACCCAGATCCTGGGTTGGAACACCCTCATTAAACCAAACATCATACTCTTAATGAAATCCGACCATCCCTTCTCCTCTCTCTCATAGCTCTGTTGAGGTAGTGCTCTCCCATTCATGGTAAGCAATAAAACCAGCATAGTCATAGCAGATTGTGTCATTGATACTTGGGAAGCTGGCTTTCCACAGGAAATGCAATATTGACTTTAAATATATTCAAATATAAGACAAAAAAAAAAAAGGTTAAAAGAGCTATCCGCACTTTATTTTATGTAAATTTAGAACAAACTGATAATGTGAAAAATCGTTCAGTAAACTTCCCCGGAAAATTAAATCATGATAAAATTAGCTCCCTTTCAGTGTGTGTCATTGGAACTTATGCCCATGTCATCTCCTGAGAATGACTCTCTAAATTAGGTATTTTCATTGCTTTCACTGATGGTTTAACTGATGCTAACTACAACGCTAGTTATCAGCAGTCAGGATTTAAAACCAGGTCGTTGTGTTTGCAAATTTCACAATACCAACATTATTTCCCATATAAACATTTTGCTCCATTTGGATATTTCTTGCAAACATTTTGCTTATCTGAGGCCAGCGAGTTAGAAATGAACAGTGCTCTATATCTTAACCGCAATGTTCAACAATGAGTATTTCAGAATGAAATGAGGGAGGGATGTGTATGAGTTTACACTATCAATGACCCATAACTAAAATGCTTGCTATTATCTAAACTAGCCATTAGAAAAATGTAGAACCGGAAAGTTAACAAAATGTATGAATTTTAAACAGACTGGCTACTTGCATTCTTTGCATTTTATTGTGAAAGTGAGAAAATGTGAATAATTACATTTTGAAAATAATTTCCAAATAAAACATTATATTTTGAACTAAAAAAACCCAAACTTTATGAGATGTTCATATTTATCTGATTTAATGTTCTGCCCTGACAACAGTTGTTTCACAAAATAGAAGCACAGGTAGAATTGGATCAATTTAAAAAAAAAATTAAAAAACACAACAATTCAGTTCCTTAAATACATTCTTTGGAAAATAAATTTACACTGTGCTCATTCATGCAATGTATTTCTATGCAGACTTTGAAAATGATTATGGAAAACTGTATTTGAAGACATGAAGATTTTTCTCAGCTATGCTCAAATAAAAAATCTAAGTTAGAAGTTACATGTTTTAACAACACAGTAAAATAAATCTAATACTTATAAATTTATGCATAGATATCTGAGTGCTGTGATTGTCACTAAAGAGATGAGATTAAGCTGATTTTTATGTTCTTTTATAAGCACAAAAATACTATATTTTTAAAAGAGGCATTTTACATAATTTCATTCCAATTGTAGCTATCACTGGACATGGATTTTGAAATGATGAATATAATGTTGCCTTTATTATATGCATGAATAGCTTCCTATGAACTTATTTATCTCATAATTCTATAACTGTACTGCCTTTTAAAATACCAATAACTGTGTTTGTGATATTGTGATATTCCAGTTTGTGGCTTCACTATGTCATGTATCTATATATACGATGGATATTTGTATCAAGACTGAATTTCTTCCTGTATGTTTTTTTTTTTACCTATTTTCACAATAGTGAAATACTAAGACAGTTAAGTAAAACATGCTTTAAGGAAAACTATTTGCTTAGCCCAGCATTTAGTGAAATACTTTGACTATGAAATCAATTATTTTGCACAAAACTAATTCAATTTAAATAGAGGCTCATAATAAACTGAGTGGCAGATTGCACTCTAGGATGCACTGAAGCAATTTGGGACTTTTCATTTTATTCTATCCTATTCAAACCCCCTATAAACAACTTTTCCTAGTTGTTCTTTTGTAATATAGCTGTATCAACACTCAATTTAATCTTCAGTAGGAAATAAACTGTTTAGATGCCAGTCCTCCAAAAATATTTTGCCACATACTTTCTCGTGAAAGGAAGTATAAACAACTAATTGGAAATTCTTATCTTGTGTTTACATTGACATCTGCATTTTGAATAGTCTGCACATGACTATAGGAATGAGAGCTTCCTTAACAATTGACTTGAAGTGTTTGTAATGAGAGAAATCTTTTCTCAAATGAAGGACCAAGATTCTCCTTCTGAAGTTAAGCATTTGGAACAAGTGGCCTAATAAAACTAATAATTAGAAGGATTAAGCAAAATAGACCATCCAGTTGCAATGATGCACTCTCCAGAGATCAGATGCATATTTATTAAAATGGCCCAGGAGAACTCCCAGTAATGACATATTCCAGGAGAGTGAATTTTGGTTGGGAAAAAAAGTAAATCATATTTTAGATCTTTTGGATACTTTAAAGATCAGTCACCCTGAGTATAGTGATTCAGGAAGGATCTCCTATTTAACTTAGAATGTGTTTTTAATGTTTTTATTTTCTACCAATTTTTAAATCTGAACATGTATTTGTAAGAAATTTCAGCGTACATTTACAGAGGGCATGGAGACTAGTTGACTTCAGGCAGGAAAATTTATTCTCACTTTAGCATGGCTGGGATCAGAAGGAAAGCTTCAGGCCGCTTATGGGAGGGGGAGAGCTGTATTCGTGCTTTGCTTTTGGAGAAGGGGAGTTGGTAAAGATGGACAGGCATTTAGCTGATGGGTCATATGATGACTGGACCCAGTGATCTGTTGGGATGGGAATTGAGAAAAAGTGGTGTTGAGCCAGTGAGAAGAGGGTAGTAGGTTTTTTGTCCCTTTAAGGATTGGAATGTATATAACTGGGGAAGGGGGTCTCAACAGGGTATGGTGGCTGCAGTATGTTATTTTGGCCATCAAGAAGTTTGACATAAAAAATAGCTTGCCTAATATTTGGAGTGGAATTTTCCAACAATAGTTAATAATAGATTTCATAAATGGCCATAAGTAGGGCAAATGCTAAGATATCAAAGTATGAAGAAATTTATTTTACCCTTCTTATATTTATATAATGAGATGTTTCAAAGACTTGGTGGAAAATGAAATCAATTTTGATGTACAAGAAGTATAACAAATCCATATTTAAACTGATAGCATGGCTTTAAGCCATTGTGTTCCTAGCTTATTTTTAATGATGGATGGTAAAAGGCAAAGACCAGGTGGAAGAAATCTAC
This sequence comes from Choloepus didactylus, assembly GCF_015220235.1. Taxonomy (NCBI): domain Eukaryota; kingdom Metazoa; phylum Chordata; class Mammalia; order Pilosa; family Megalonychidae; genus Choloepus; species Choloepus didactylus. The sequence continues at coordinate 14,925,983 of NC_051323.1, read as the reverse complement.
AGCATTGCCCGAGGAAGAAAAAGCCTTGCCTTTGGGCCAACCAGAAACAAAATGAGTTGTGGTTAGAAATATCTGCAGGGAAGGTCAATCAAAGACAGCATGCTTGATTGATTTCCAAACAATACACACTTAGCTGAATGATACCTAGCTGCTCCTATCTTTTTAATTGTGATTCCAGAAAACGCAAGGCAAAAGAGTGTCTTGGCAAGCTTCATCTTCAACTTTCACCTCAAATTCAACTTCTGGGAAACTTGCCATAATTGATTGAAAGAGAAGTACACATTCTTTCCTACTCAAAGAGCAATAAAGAAAGTTTCTAACTTATCTTCTCAAAGAGCCATGAACCATTAAAATAAACCACACTTAAAATGATCTTTTCCAAGTTATCAGGTTTCCTTAGATTATAAAGCAAAATGTCAAAGGTTACATTGGTTGAAGCTATTTAGAACGTGTGGAAGAAACTCAAGAAGACTCACATGATAAAAAATAGAATGTTTTCCTACCACGATTTGTAGCCCTTGTATACCAGTTGTTGTAGAACATTTTCAAATCTGTTATTCATTTTATTATCATAATATTCTAAAAATAAAATTAGCTATGGTTAAATTTATTGAAAATTATGAATATATGCCATGTAGCACTCTTAATCCTTGAGGAAGTTGTCTGATTCAATTCCCCTTTACCTTTTTCTCCACCTTAACCTTAGCTACAGAGGAGAAAATAAGAAAAAAGCTAAGAGCAGATCTTTTAAATTTGGTTTTAAAAATATCTGAGAGAGGTATAGTTGAATTCACACAATTTCTCCCACTTCTTTGATTCCTGCTAAGTGGCCTCCTTTCAATTTCTTTATCCTGTGTCAACAGGCTATAAGATTGCTGCAAAAGAATACATCATTTTCTTGGTTTACAAACCAAAAATAGTTTGCTTCAAGAATGAAGAGAGACCTGAATTTTCATATTGCCTCCCTTGCGATTTCTTTTTTTCCTGCTGATAGCATCAAAATCAAAGCCATTACCGGCAGCAAGTTGCTGACACCCTGATTGGATGAGCACACTGGAAAGTTGCTCAGGATATTTCACACAGACAAAAGAGAAGGACTTGGGAAATAAAGATGTTTTGGGAAGCATGATAGTTGAATGGAGAAAAATTATTCCAGAGGAAACTTCCAAATTGCACAATTGGTATAAGGAGATTAGAATTTGTACTGAAAATCCGTAGCCTGCCATCGTTGTCATCTTCCTGTCCATAATGACCTCTCTCTTTTATATCCTTCTGTGTTGCTATATCCAGTCCTCTCAAATAATTTCACATACTGGGTTTCAATATTTTATATCTCTTGAGGTAAAAATTTTCAAGCAGGAAGACTAATCTATTTAGGTCAACACAAAACATTAATCGATTAGGTTGTTTAGATGAAAATGGAAACTGGGGGTTAAAAATAGGAATAAGGGAAAAAAGCAAGCTTCTATGGAACAAACAGGAAAATTTAGTGCTTCAGTTATATTTAACAAATAGTGCCCATTTTGTGAAGGTTAAAAGAGTAATAGGGAAAACTGTGCTTTGACAGAAAACAATGCATTATCTGGAGCACACATTTCCAAGTTATCTGATTCTGATTCTACAGGAATTATTTTTCAACTATGTTAAATAATTGCTGTCTGTAGACCACAAATAGATTCTGTCAGATGGAGGTTCAATTGACTTCTCTTCCCCTCCTTGGAAAAAGTCAGTTTCCATCTATTCGCAACTTCATTTTCACCATCTCTTTACTCCACATAAATTTGTGCTTCTTTGACCTCTTCTTTGAACCAGTTATAACCTTTGCCTGGTTCCTTCATTATGAGTTAAATAAAATCTTTAACACATGTTTGCTCATATTTGTATGAAAGTCATGGTTTTACCCTTTTACAAATTCATCCTATAACAGAGTTAATGCATGTAAAGCACTTAGGACCTTGCATGGTATAGGGAGAGATGAGTAAATGTTGCATTTGATTATCTGTTGTTACTGTGTGAGTCAGCACTCTCCTAAGAGCTGGGATACAGGCACGATTAAAACTGAAGAAGGTCAGAAGGTAGTGGGAGAAAAAAGTAAATATGTAGTTTCAATACAATGTATTAAAAATTGTAACTGAGATAAGTACAAGTTCCTATAGAATTGTGGATAGAACGGCAATTGACTCTGCTTTAGGGTCATGAGAAAAATGGGGGGTAGGGGAGTAGAGCCTAATATTGTAGAGTTAAATTAGAAAAGGAGTTAGCCAATCAAATTATTTTCTCCACCTATCCCTGATGAATAACTATAATCAGACATTGTAGTAGCAAACACAGAATCAGGACAAAGGAATTGAGTGAATAAGCTTTCTTTTATTCAATCAGAACTAAAATGAGCTTGAACACAAGGTCACATTTACTAGTTCTAGGAAGTCAGCAAAAATACAAAGTACAATGTTCTCTATTTAATCTGTATAGACTTAGCAGTGGCTGAGATTAATGACAGCTAAAGAAAAACAAAAGAGATAATTTTAAAATAAGTGCAAGGAAGCTTATAAATCAAAGTTAAGTTTTGATCAAAATTTAATGCCAGCTACTTTAAAGTACTCACATAAGAGGGGCAAGTAATACTACAATCTTTAGCAATATGTGTCTCTGGTCAAAGACCTTTAATAATTTTTTATCAGCGTAACTTAAAAAAGAAGTACCTCTGAATTAATTTGGGGAAGGGAATATTAAGACTGTTTTATAGTTGGGGACTCTTAAACAGAGAGAGATTTTTATATTAAAGACTGTGTTACCAATGATAAGTGCTTCCATACACATGGAATTTATAGTTTTCAAAATAATTTCCATAAACAATATTTCTTTTGTTACCCCAACTACTATGGAAAATGGATTTTAATTTTCACAGTTTACAGATGAGAAAGTTGAGTCTTAGGGAAAGAAAGTTTCCTATACTAAGATAAATAGACAATACATGGTACCCTGCTTTTCTGGTTCTGCATTCTGTGCTTTTTCTACTACAAGTTGCTTCTTGGTAAAAATGACACCTGACACTTTGGCGATGTGAGGGGTCACATTGTGTGGGGTTGTGGGCTCAGTCGGGTCTTAGAATCAAGTACTCAATTTTTTGCCAATTTCTTTAAATGCCAGAGGCCTGGGAGAAGCAGCTGGCAGAGAAGCCAATTCGGCCAAAGAAGAAAGCAAGCCAATACTTCCTGCTTCCACCCTCATGCTAGGATACGTGGAGGTGATTAAGAAGAATTATATAGATTATAATTATTTATCCCAACACTGTCATACTGTAGCTTAGCTTTTGCTTCATGAAAGTAATGTATTTCAATTTTCATGAAATGATACAGGATTTTGATTTAGTTACAGAAAACATGCAAAGATCAAGGAGAGTCATAATGACACCCACATAACTAATTAGTTTCAATGTTAATACTCAACAGAGAAAGCTATACAGTATATAAGCATAACATTTTCTTGATTGCCTTCATTACACAGGAACCAGAATACCAATTTGTTCTTTAATTAGGCTGGGGCATCTCTTGCTATGTGCTATAGATCTAGGGTGTTGATTAATTTATCAATAACTTACAAGGTCAGTACATATGGTTTGTCAGGTCACATGCCCTGAACAAGCTGCCCAGCCAAAAAGATGAGGGAGTTGAAATCCAGCTCACTTCAACCCATACTCCTTTTACCTAAGTGATCACCCTGAAGTCTGGCTGCAACCACCTGAAGGAGATGCTCATTCTTAAAATTCACAGCACTTCACTGTGTGTGCTAGCAGAGGTAGTGATGAAAGGTAATTAAACAGCAAGGTTAGCACTGCATAAAGTGGCCCAGTAGGTGAAGTTTGCCCTTTAGAAACCCCCTCTTCCATTTCCCATACCTCTTCCATTGCTCACAAGCTCTTGTCCTCATCACCTGTCTCTGTCCTACTGCCCTCTCCATCTTCCAAATGTCAAATATTCAAAGAGTAACTCAAACACCATGAACAACATAATGGGCCTTCTTTTGGGGGCTTCTAACATGGTAAATAGATCTCTACAGAGGGAAATTCTGCAACACAGTGAGATTTTGTTTTTAAGTTCCAGTGACATCACTATGTGGGAGGTGTTTGGTAGGAATATGAAAATTTAGGAGTTTATGAAACCCTCCACTCTTTCAGTCTCCCATCCCTCATTCTTTCTTAAGCATGAGTCACAAGGTTCTCTAGCCTATGGCTAGAAGTTTCGAAGGATGACAGCCACTCTTTCAGTCTCCCATCCCTCATTCTTTCTTAAGCATGAGTCACAAGGTTCTCTAGCCTATGGCTAGAAGTTTCGAAGGATGACAGTTACACAACGCAGAGGCACGGTAGCTTCCCAATCTTGCCCTTTTTTTCTTTGTTTCATGGATGGGAGAAAACTGGGCTCTTTTGCTTTAGGATAAGTCAAAACTCACTTCTCTTTACCTCTAGCTTCCATCTATTCCTCTTTAGATGGTTTGTTCTTCCTTGCAACCACGAGGACCAAGGACTACTTCCCTGGATGAACATTCTGAGCTGGGTGGCCTGGGTCAGCTCTGCTGGGAAGATATGGGCAGATGTTCTCTCTTGCTTATTCATTCTCCTAGAGTCCCTTCATCTTCTCACTGCTACATTGTATTTGTGTTTATATCAGAGACTCTGGCTTACTCTTGAAAGTACAAAGCAGTTGTTCCAGACTTATGGAAGAAGACTGCGAGAAGGTTGAGCCTAGATCACTTGATTTCTGTTGGAGTTAAAGACCAAACTAATAATAATACAATAGTTGGTCCTGCTTTGCCAGTCATGAACTGTAGTTCAACCTTTCTTCGATTCTCTGATGTTTACATTCCTATCCTTTGGGGATAAGATGCAGGACCTTTCTGGACTGATTCATAATGTAAAAAAATACATTAGGAATTCTCATCCCCTCAAAGAGACAGATGTGGACTAGGGACTAATTCTCTGGACTCCTATTATCTGGGTTCAAATCCCAGCTTCAGGCCTTGATAGCTGTATGATCTTGGGCCAGTCTCCTTTTCTACTTTTTTAAAATGAGGGAAATGGGATCTTTTTCATAGAGTAATATGGAGATTAAATAAGAAAATGCATGTAAAGTCTTAGTGCAGTGCCTGCCACACAGCAGCACTCAATATACATTTGTTGCTAATAAAATAACTCCCATTACCACTCCTCATGAACAGGATTAGATCTTTTGAATTTAGAGAACATTGTACTGAACTGCAGATTATTTGAACAGAAACCCAAGTGAATCTAAGTCAAGAGTTCCATATCTCCTTGTTGATATAGTTCTACTCTTTGAGGAGTCCTGCCACAGAAGTATTCTAATGTCAGACTTAATGTTCTTCGTTTCCTGGAATAAATACTGAGCTGCAATAATGGCAGGAAATGTTTCTGTATTTCACTCTAAATATAAAAAAAAAGACACACTCCACTGAAGTTCTTTTCTCAGCTGCTTGATAAGCCAGGATGATGTTATGATAACAAAGAGATAATGTAATGGGGACATAACCTGTTGGCTCTGATGGTCTGAATGATCCAGAATGGGTATTCCCTTGCGATCCTTAAGAACCTAGGTTGATGCAGGGGTGCTTTTCCTTACGTCAACATTAGAATCAGAGAATGGCAGAACCACAGGCCATTAGAGCTGGATGTAGTCTGGGAAGGTCTTGCCAAAGCCCTGACATAGCTAAAAGACATGTGGTATGAACTTCACAGTCACCTTCTGACCATCTACCATGACTATATCAACAATACTGGGAGGCAACGTCTGTGGCAGCTCATCTATTTGGAGAAACTAAATTCCTCATCCATGTCTAACCAGGTTTACATGTAGGTTTCAAACTCAATAGAAAGCCTTTGACTACTAAAATTGGAACATAAGTCTCATAACTATCTGTCAGATGATTTAAATTTACTTAGACAATTTAGAAAAAGGTAAATGAGAATAGTATATGGATACCCCAAGATATCATAAGGAAGAAAAAGGGCTCAGGTATTTAGGGGAGAAAGAATAAAGAGAGAATGAATAAATAAAGAATACTTTAGCAGAAATATTACATAAAGCAATAAATTATATTCTGCCAAATGTATAGGAAAATACAGTGGGACAAGGGGAAAAAAGCAGATGCTTCTGAATTGTGTACAAAACTTTCTTAAGCCATGAGAACCAGCCAAGCAGAATTGCATTGCCTATTGTATTCTCTCATTGAGAAATGTTATAATGCAAATTGGTGACAGAATGAGGTATGTAGAGCTACACATTCTACAGATACATGGCATAGAGATGCTGTCAGTTTCAGAGCTATACTTATTTATTTTGCCAACAATGTCTGTCATAGAAAATCAAGTCAAAACATTGTAATAAGTTAGTTTCCAATATGAAATAGACTTTCAAACCCCAGAGAATTCTCGGAGGAAAGCAAAAACTGAAAACCAAACAAAAAATTCGTAACTAGCTTAGCCTATCACCCACTCATGCTTCTGTATCAGATCTGGGTCATAAATTTCATTACTTTCCAGTTTTCTATATTATACTGTTCTATTTCAGAAAGAAAGTCAACTCCTGTTTATCTAAGCACACAAAACCCGGAGCCAAGCAGAATACTTAAAATATAAATGTCCATATTTAAAGAAATGGATTTTTCCTAGTCATTATAAAAGAGCTTGTGGAGTAATAAAAGGAGCTCCTATATGTGGTTATTGGCATAGTCCCCTGCCTATAATATAATCAGGTCTTCACTGCTGATAAAGGAAATGGAGATTAAATCTGATTAGAAATAAACAAACAAAATAGCCATAAAAACAACAACAAACAAACAAACAACTTCTCCCTCTACAAGAAGGAAGTTGTAGGCTATCACTTTCAACATTAATTTAAGAGATCAGAAATACGTAGGAATGGAGCACAGTGGGTACAGAACACTAATGCTCAACTCCAGGAAACATTTATTTGACACATCATTGTGTAAAACACTCTGCTAGGAACTAGAGATGATCCAAAGATAGGAAGACATATTTATCCTTTAAGAGCTTATATTATGCTGGGAGAGATATATATATGCTATATACGTGCCTATATGTATGTGTATATGTGTATCTTATACAATCATATCCTGTAGCACGAGGTAAGCTATGCTATGTCTTTTAGTAGGTGTCAAAGAAAATTTTGGTGAAGTGAAACTCTCTCTTAAGTGGTAATGTTGCTGCTGACAATCCACTGGATACTCGACCTGAACCCTCCACTTATCTCTGAAGTTCTTTCTTGTGCAACTCATCCCTCTCCAGTACTTTTTCTGTAAATGGCTGTCACCAAGAACACTCATCTCCATCTCCTCTATTCAGGGAGTCATCTGGGATCCTCCCGCGCTGCAGCCTGGAAACTCATTCAAGGCCGTGAGCTGGCACGATTATAGGGCTCACCTTGTTTTTTTCCTGTCTCTCGGGGATCACTGTCCTCCATTGCTTGATATCCAGGGCCTTGGACAGCATTGTTTCATACATTCAGTTGGGTTTTTAGATTGTTTCAAGTGAGGAACAGACTCTGGTCATATTACTCTATATTCAATATAAGTGGAAGTGCTCGTTGACTTTGTACTACTCTGAAGACATATTTTAGCATTTTTAAATAACTTGTTGAATTTCACACAGAACGTGGAAGAGAAAGTCAGTGTTCACACTCAAGTCTGAAGGCAGGGGGCACCCAGGAGCCCATGGTAGTGTGAATGGCTTAAGCCATTCACTTACTGTAGATTTCAGGGAAAATACTCCAACCTGGTGTCCTTTGCATTGATTCGCCTTTCTTTATCCCTTCCCACCATCATAGTGGTTAAATACCCAGGGCATGGGTTGGCAAAGAATTTCCTCTGGCTGCTTTCATGCTACAGTGGCAGAGTTGAACAGTTGAGACAGAGATTAAAATATTTACTATTTTCCCTTAGGACCTTTGCAGAAAAAATTTTCCTACTTCTAGAGATAAAAGAACCAAGGGTGTTCTGGTTAGCTAATGCTGCTGGAATGCAGGACACCAGAAATGGATTGGCTTTTATAAAAGGGGGTTTATTTGGTTACACAGTTACAGTCTTAAGGCCATAAAGTGTCCAAGGTAACACATCAGCGATCGGCTGCCTTCACTGGAGGATGGCCAATGGTGTCCAGAAAACCTCTGTTAGCTGGGAAGGCACATGGCTGGTGTCTGCTCCATAGTTCTGGTTTCAAAATGGCTTTCTCCCAGGATGTTTTTCTCTAGGCTGCAGTTCCTCAAAAATGTCGCTCTTAGTTGCTCTTGGGGTGTTTGTCCTCTCAGCTTCTCCAGAGCAAGAGTCTGCTTTCAATGGTCATCTTCAAACTGTCTCTCATCTGCAACTCCTGTGCTTTCTTCAAAGTGTCCCTTTTGGCTGTAGCAGCTTGCTCTTTCTATCTGATCTTATATAGTGCACCAGTAACTTAATTCAGACCCACCCAATGGGCGGGCTAACACCTCCATGGAAATTATCCAGTCAGAGTCATCACCCACAGTGGGGTGGGGCACATCTCCATGGAAACACTCAAAGAATTACAATCTAATTAACACTGATAGGTCTGCCCACACAAGATTACATCAAAGATAATGGCATTTGGGGGGACAAAATACATTCAAACTGGCACAAAGGGGTAAGCATTTTAGGTTCTCTACTTTAAGACAAACTGGATTTTGATGACTTATTCATGGTCAATACCTAGACATCAGGAAGCAACATTATACTTTTGTCCAAGAAGTCTCAGGTAGTAATTTAGAACATTCTTCTCCTCAGTGGCTTGGTTAAGAGGTGAGGAACCTAGCAGGGGAGGGAGCAGGAAAGGGAAGAAAGTAGATGAAGATTTAAAGGGTTAGGAAGGCTTTGTAAAGTGTCTTCCACCCCATCACCATCTGGCATAATTTGTCAATCAATTTGAATTTATATACAGTGGTAAAGTGATGCTTAAGGAAAACAAAACTCAGACCTCTGAGAGACAACTGTATTGCTACAAGCCTTCCAGACTGTCACAAGTAAAATTAGAAAGACCAGGGAGAATATACTGAAACAGCCATTCTTCACTTGAGCCAGAGCAAACTGTTCTCAGACCTCAAAATGCTAGTGCAGCAAAGCCCTCCTTGCATTTTGGAAAGGACTTTTCTCTGGACCTCTAATGGTAATCTGTATAAGCCAAAATTGGATTTCATATAGAGGGTCAAGGAAGGACCACTAAGGACTAAACCCCCGTGAAGTTGCTGTTGGCCTCGTGAGTAACATTTCACGTGGAGAAAGTTCTGGTCTTGTGGAATTATTGATGAGAGGTCCCAAGATGAGTTCACTTCAAAGTAGGCAAAAATCTCTATGGAAGCTTGTAGCATATTGATTCTGACCTTGTTAAATTACCTGATAGTTCCGTATATACTCAGAAGACAGAAGGAGCTGAATCCTTCAGACCAGAGGTAACTAACACCTGCATATGTATGGAAGAAACTCAGGTCTCAGAGAAGAATGAAAGTGAGCCTTTGGAAAAACGTAAGGTTGGATGTCACCACTACAGACTAAATGTTGCAAAAATATGAGAGTGCTCTGATTGACAAGGCATCTTATTTATTTTGTTGTAACTGTGAATGTGATTTTTTTTCCTATTGCTAAAAATCATTTATTTCTGGTATAAAGGGAAATATTTTTTCCTATTATCTTATATCTAGCCTTAATTGTCTTATTAATTATTAAAAAGGCAACTGTACCATCTGCAACTAATGACAATGTCTTCTGTTTTCCCAATATTTAAGCTATTTCTTCCTTTTCTTTTATTCGAAAGCAGGATATTTTCACCTCAACATTTTTGACATTCTGGACCAGTTAGTTCTTTGTTTGGGGTCTGTCCTGTGTATTGTAGGATGCTTGAGGAGGGTGGGGACTAGATTCTGGCCATCATTCCACTGCTTGTAGAGGTTGGAGTTGTTACCCCAGTGTTTGGGAAGAACAGGAGTGCTGGACAAGCCCTTGGAAAGGGTGGGACTGCCACTCTATCAAGTTTGTCCGAGCACAAAACGTCATTCTAAAGATGATTCTCAGACCTTGAAATCTAACGAAGGGTTTTGGATCTGTTTGGGACCAATGGCCTCTGTTTTCCTTCCAATTTCTCCCAATGGCAATGGGATTGTTTACTCTCTGACTGCTCCCCCTTTGTATTTCAGAAGCAGGTAACTTGTTCTAAATTTCACAACTGGAGGGAAATTTTGCTCCAGGATAGACTATACCTGTAATTGATTTTGATGAGACTTTGTACTAAATATTAGTACTGAACTGACTTAAGCCTTTTAAGATATTGTGATGGAATGGATGTATTTTGCATATGGAAATAACATATTTTGAGGGGGTCCATAGGGTGGAGTGTGATAGTTTGAAGCTATATGTTCCCCAGAAAAACATGTTGTTAAGCTAGCCCATTCCTGTGGATGTAGACCATTGAGGGGAGACCTTTGGATTAGGTTATTTCAGTTGAGGCCCACTCCAAGTGGGTCTTAATCCTCTTACTGGAATCCTTTAAAAGAGGACAGAACATGGAGAAAAAGACACAGAAACAGAAGGAAAGCCACAGAGGGAGCAGCCAGAAGGTGACACAACGAAACCCGGGAGAGAAGGACCAGGAGATGCCACCATGTGCCTTGCCATGTGGCAGAGGCATCCAAGAACTCCCATGTCAGTGTTTGGGGAGAAAACATTGCCTGTTGATGCCTTGGTTTGGACTGTTTAAATGCTTCTAAACTGTAAGCTTGAAAACTATGAAATCGTTATTATTAAAAGTCAGCCCATTTCTGGTACAGCGTATTTCGGCAGCTTTAGCAAACTAAAAGAGGGGCAGAACATTGATAATTTCCTGAATATTTCAATGGCCTACCTTTTGTATAACAAAAGTGAATGGGAACCTACTGTCACTGGGGAATGGGCTTACAATAACATTTTTTGGCCTGAAAAAAAGTCTGTCCTCAATATCTGTTGGAAAGAGCTAGTTAGTTTTCTCATAGCACATTAGAAACGACATGAGAGGAAAGGAATCAAGACCCCAACGTCTTCCTTTTGAGGGTCAGTGCTCTACAATCTCAGTGGAGAGAGATAATCCTGACCAAGTTACAAAGAGTGCCAATACCACTTATTGAAGTGACCACCCAATACACATATGCCCTCCTCATCCTTACTGGGTAGTGGTGAAGCTTAAGGTATTATCATTAAGTTTGATTTACATGATTTATTCTTTAAATTTCTGATTTTACTAAATATTTTTGTCACTCAGAGTAAATCTTCAATATGTTAAATACATATTATCTGTATGTTGTATAATTTAGTATGTCTTGTTATAACTTTATATAAAGCATTTTTATAAGGCACTTTGGGGGTAAAATGCCTTTCTTCAAAAGTCAATTATTTTGTTCCATTATCTTTTGCTTCTCACTGGCTGTGGCAGAGAATTTTAAGGCCAATCCAATTTTTGTTCCATCGTCAGTAACTTTTCACTTCCATAGTGGGTTCAATTGTGCCCCCTAAAGATATGTTCAAGACCCAACTCCCAATACCTGTGAAAGTCACCTTATTTGGAAATAGGGTATTTGCAGTAGTAATCCATTTAAGGATCTTGAGATAAGATTATCCTGGATTTAGGGGGATCCTGAGTCCCAATGAATACCTTTCTCTTAAGAGAAAAGAGAGGGGGATTTAAGCCATGTGAAGACCCATGGAAAGACAAAGTCAGAGATTTGAGTTATGTTGCTGCAAGTCAAGGATTGCCAAGCATTGGCAGCAGCTACCAGAAACTAGAGCCATGGAATGGATTCTCCTTCAGAGTCTCTAGAAGGACGTTCATTTTGGATCTCTGACCCCCAAAACTGTGAAAGAATTAATTTCTGTTTTTTTTTTTTAATTTATCAAAAATTGTATTGCATGTTTATGGGCAAAAATTACAAAGGTTTACTAAAGAAAAAAATATGAATAAATTGAGAATGACACTATATTAATGAATGGGAAGACTCAATATTGTAGAAATATTATTCTTCCCATGAATTTCTGTTGTTTCAAGCCATAAAATTTGTTGTTATTTGTTGTGACATCCCTAGGAAACTAATGCTGATTTAATATTTTGGGGCTATTATTCAGCCCACTACAGCTACAATAAACCAAACTGAGATTCTAGTACCAAGCAAGGCGTCTTGGTAGAAACAAAATTTGAAGTCTAGAAACAAATTTAAGCCCACCTAAAAATCGAGCATTCAATGAGGTTCATATTTGAAATGAGTGATAAAAGGGTTTATTCAAGAAAAGGTTGGGCATTTGGAGAAAAAGTAAAATAGAACCTACCATAAATTATAAAATAAAATGAACTCATTTTAAACATAATAAACTAGGTAAGTTTGTTAAAAATAAAACCATATGAAAGGAATATATACATTTGTATAAGCTCAGAGTAAAAATGTGTCTCCTAATGTGACTCGAAATGTGGAAGTCAGCAAGAAATGAAATACGTGAATAAAATTTTAAATCTATATTTCTAGATAATGACAAAATACTATAACAATTCAAAGAACAACCTGTCAACTTATCAACAAATTTGTATTATTATGACATGTAACAAATTGGCATCTTTAAAATGTAATGGTCTTGAAAATTTTAAAATTGACATTTTTTGTAACAGGCAGTTTGTTATTTTTTTACTTCTATAGTTTGTTTTTACAAACAAACTCTTTACCTTCTCCCCTCCCCAATTTCCTTTCCCTCAGTGTGCTGGTTTGACTCTGTTACACACTGCATAAAAAGTCATGTTCATTAATGCAATTTTGGGGAGGCAGACCCACCGTGGATGGGATCTTTTGATTAGGTTGTTTCCATGGAGGTGTGACCCTGCCCATTCACGTGGGTCTTAATTAGCTTACTGGAATTATTTTTATCCCCTGTAAGTGGATAAAAGGCAGAGACATTTTGATGAGAGCTCAGAGATATTTAGAGAGAAAATGCCCAGAGCCAACACAGACCCAGACATTTGGAGACTGCCATTGAAACCAGAACCAGGAAAGAAACTGAAAGATGAAATCCAGAGTTTGCCCCAGAGAAGCTAAGAGCAGACCCCAGATACTTTGAGAGAAACACTCTGGGAGAAACAAGAAAGGATGCACAAGAGCTGGGAGAGAGAGAGAAGCTAAGAGAGACAGAAGCCTAGAGACTTTTTGGAGAAAGAAATGGAAAGAAGCAGCTAACCCCTGGAGTGGTCCAGCAGACTCTGCCATGTGCCTTCCCATGTGACAGAGGAACCCCAGATGCCATCAGCCTTTCTTCAGTGAAGGTATCCTCTTGTTTGGACACATTTATGGCCTCAGAATTGCAATTTGTGAACTAATAAACCCCCATTGTAAAAGCCAATCCATTTCTGGTATTTTGCATTCTGGCAGTCTTAGCAAACTGGAACACTCAGTAACCTCAAAACTGCTATCTATATCTACAAATTTGCTACTTCTAGTCATTTCTTATAAGTAATATCACACAATTTGTGTCCTTATACGTCTTGCTTATTTCACTGAGCATAATATTTTGGAGGTTGCATACATGTTGCAGCATGTCTGATAACTTCATGTTTTCATTTGGCTGAATAATATTCCATTATGTTTACTTACCACATTTTGTTTGTCCATTCATTTGTTGATGGACACTGGGTTTGTTTCCAACTTTTGGCTATTGGGTATAATGTTGCTAAAAACATTGGCATACAAGAATTCCTTGGTACTTTAGTTTGCTAAGCTGCTTAAAGCAGATACTGTGAATTGTGTTGGCTTTAACTATGGCAATTTATTAGCTTACAAGCTTACAGTTTTGAAGCAATGAAAATTTCCAAATCAAGGAAGCAACAAACATTTCCAAATCAAGGCTTCATTAAGACAATGCTTTCTTCCCAAAGACTGGCTGCCAGAAATCCTGAACTCCTCCATCAGAAGGCAAGGCACATGGAGGCTTCTGCTAGTCTCTCCCTTCTCTTCTGGGTTTCATTGCTTTCAGCTTCTTGCTTCTGTGGCTTTCTCTTTCTCTCTCTATTCACACCATTTACAAAGGACTCCAGGAAGGGATTAAGACCCACCCTGGGCCAGGCTTTCACTGAATTAACCTAATTAAAATGTCCTACTTATAATAGGTTTACACACGCAGGAATGGTACATAGAGATCTAAACCACCACAGTTTGAGCAACTAGTAATCTATATTTAACTTTTCTGAGGAACTGCTACATTGATTATTGCTTTCCACAATGGCTGCACTGTTTTTACATTCCCACTATAAATGCCCTAGAATTCCAGCTTCTCTGCATCCTCTCCAATACTTGTTATTTCTTTTTCTTTTGTTTTCTTTACCTTTTTTATTTTAAATAATAGCTATTCTTATGGGCATGAAGTTGAATCTCATTGAGGTTTTGATTTGCATTTCCCTAATGGCTCATGATTTTGAATATCTTTTCATGTTCCATTTGTATGTCTTCCTTGGAGAAATGTCTATTCAAGTTCTATGCCCCCCCTTTTTTTTTTAATTGGATCGTTTGTCTTTTCGTTGTTGCATTGTAAATGTTCTTTATATATTTTGTGTATGAAAATCTTATCCAATATATGGTTTGAAACTATTCTCTCCAATTCCATAGGCTGTCTTTTCACTGTCTTGATGATTTCCTTCGATGCACAAAAGTTTTTAAGTTTGATGAAATCCAATTTATTGTTTCTTTTGTTGCTTGTGCTTTTGGTATCATGTTTAAGAATCTATTGTTGAACCTCAGGTCATGAAGATTTGCCCCTGTAATCTTCTAAGAGTTTTATAGTTTTAGCTTTTGTGTTTAGGTCCTTAATCCATTTTGAGTTGATATTTTGTATATGGTATGAGAAAGGGATCTAATTTCATTATTTTGCATGTTAATATCCAGTTTTCCCAACACCATTTGTGGAAGAGACTATTCTTTTCCTACTGCATGTTAATGGCAACCTTATCAAAAATCAATTAGGCATTGATGTGTGGGTCTATTTCTGGACTTTCAATTCTGTCCACTGACCTATTTGTCTATCTTTGTGCCCATACCACACTGTTTTGATTACTGTTACCTTTTAATACAATTGAAACCAGGAAGTGTACTTCAAACTTGTTCTTTTCCAAGATAGTTTTGACTATTCAGGGCCCCTGCAGTACCATATAAATTTGAGATACAAACTTTCCTACAATATATAACTAAAAACTGATTTTACTTAGTCAATTTAACAATTTTCCTCCAAGGAATTGAACCAAAAGAAATAATGCTTGACTATGAGAATCCTCACTGAAATATGTTTAATATAGGAGGCAACACATGTTCATCAAAAAGGATAAGTTAAATTAATAATGACTTGCCTACATTGTTTATGTAAATATTAAAATTTTCATAATGAAGGAGTACATAATTATGAGTAATCTATTCTTAATATGTCACTGAATGAAATATGAATACTAAACAACCAGAATGTACTTTATGAACTTTCATATAGGGCTATATATATATACAAAGCTCTAAAATACAATCTCTTCCGTATGTTATGATCATGGTTCTTCATTTATTTTTATTTTCAGTGTTTCTCACTTATATTTTCTTCCATCTTTATTTTCTAAATTATAATGCTCATTTGTTACTTATTACAATAATACCTGTTTTTCTGATTACAGATAATATGCATATTATTAAAAAACTACTATATAAACCCATAGAGAAGGCAAAAGAATCACCTGAAATCAATCAAATCACCCTAAAACAAACACCATCACCATTTTGGATGTTGCCCTTAATCTCTTGACATATATTTATAGTATATAAAAGTATACATATTTTATTCTATTTTTTAAAATAAAAACAGCCTGCTGACATTATTTTGGCACACTTTTTCAGTTCTCTGAAAAGTAAAAGCCAGTTTTATGAAGGCCACATCCAAATTTCAAGAACTGGTATGGGATGACTTTGGAATATGCCATTATGTTCCCCAAAGAGATAATATGTTGTATGGCCAGTGCACTTATAAGCAACACATTAAGTCAGGAAGACAAAAAAAAAAAAAAATGGATTGCTGAGAAATTTCTGTGCAAAATTTTTTTTAAGTTCAACTCAGAAAATAGATGGCAATCTTCTTCTTTTAAAGTGATGTTTTCTTCTATCCCTTTCCCATTTTAGCATAGACAGTAAAGAATTCAAATTATATAATATCTCTGGCCTCTATGCCAGCTGTGTTTTGTGTTTGTCAGATACTTCTAGTGATTTTCAAACAGCTGGGCTTTCTCAAACATATTTTACCCCAATTATCTTCCTCCATGATCTTCAAAGTGATTTCAAATGATTTTTTTTCTTGATTAAATACACATGTTTATGGTAAAAAAAATTTTTGGAAAATAGAGAAAGAAATGAAGAAGAAAATCAGAGTCAGCTATAATAATACCAGTCAGTGATAAATAATGTTAACAACTTTTTTATCGTCAGGCATTTTTCTATACACATGCAAGCAAATTTATAACCCTATTGTCCATGTGGTTTTGTAATCTTTGCACCTTGTAACATAGTATTACCAGTTTCCAATTTCACAGAGTATTCTGCTACCCTGTGAACTTTACTGTTAGCATTACATTGCTTGCACCTCATCACTAACTGATCTTTCTGCTGTGTTCCCCATATCATTTATGCCAATTCCATCCCTCCCATTGGTCAGACCTGGATTCTTCCATGATTCTTCTCTTTGACGTCATACATCCAATCATCGGTTAATCCTGGTACAATTATCTAAAAAGTCCACAATGCACACACTTTCCTCTCTTCCCTGGCTAACCCTTACCAGGCAATCCTTTCCTGATCTACAACAAAAGCCTCGCTGCATCCAGGCTTGCTAGTTCTACCATTGGTTAAATATGTCAGGTCATGTACTTTTCTGCTTAGAACTTTCCAAAGACTTCCCAGCACACTAAAATAAGAACCAAAATATGTGTCTTGGCCTCAAGACATTGAAGGATTGGCCTGTGACCACCTCTTGAACCTACTCTCCTCCCCTCTTCTGTCTCTCACTAGCTTCCAGACACAGTTACTTCCATAATGATCCTCGAACGAGCCAAGTTTACTGTTTAGGATTACTGCATGTTTCGTTCACTCTGACTGTAACACCTGTCACCAGACTGCTTCGTGGCTCCTCCCTACTTCATACAGTTCATATTCAAATGTCGTGACTCCTGCTCTGGACATCCTATGAAAAATATCTCCTGCAACTTGCTTCTCTACATTATGTTTATATTTGTGCAGAGTATTTATCACCAGCTGACACTGTTATGTATTTATGTACTTCTTTTATTTATTTTCTGTCTCCCCCACTAGAATGTAAGCTGAACGCAGGTGGGAACATTGTCAAATTTTGTTAATCATTATATTCCCAATACCTTGAAAATGAGTGACACATAATAGTCACCCATAAATTGATACAACCATTCTCCATTAATTGGACTTTTTTTTTCCTCCTATAAACAACACATGTCATCTTTGCTTTATAACTAAAGAATAAGTTTTAAGAAAGAAATTATATTATTTAAAGGGTATCAACATTCTGCAAAATCATCCTCAATAAAATATTTTCCTAATTTACATTCTGAACAATAGTGTATGAAAATATTTATTTTTCTAAACTTTATCAACACTGTTTTATCATGTTTTTCTTATCTTTTCCATTTGTAAAGTTGCCACATATTTGCTTGTGAAGCTGGGTGCTTGTTTAATATTTTAGGTATTACTGATAATATTGTTTTGAGATCATTTATATAAAGAGCCTGCTACATAGTGAACTATCAATACATGCTGTGATTTTTTTATTTTTTTATCATAAAGTCTTAAAATCTATAGAAATTGTATTCCAAATATAAAATGCTTGATTTACAGCCTGATGGAAATTGCCTTCCTTACATAGTTTCTTTGTTTCCCTCTAAAATAAAGAGTCCCTTGTTCAATAGATTTTTAGGATTATTGGCCTCTTAATGAAAATGGTACTTTGAGATCAATGGATAAACCATGTTACAAAAGCATGCCAATTAACTGTGAATGTGTTTTCTCAAGTAACTAAAATACAAGCAGTTTAGTTGTAGTCATTGTTCAGTCCTATGATTTCCCTCTTACTGCCAACAAATACTTGTGGGTATTCTGAGAAATACCTCTCTTTTCAATAGTACATCTGAAAATATTACAATCATTGGTCAAAAATATTACTAACTAGATCTACTAAAAACTAATCAGGAGATATTTGAAGATAACTCACTTGAAAGAAATATGGAAATGGAAGGCCCCTTTTCTTTGGACAAAGCCTTCCCACCCTTACCTAAATCCCTCCAGGACCCTCCCAGCCACAGACCCTGCCCACAGCCACAGACCCGGATGTTCCATGGTTATATTTACATTGCTTAAACGCAGAGATCCTGACACCTCATAGGCACTCAGTAAATATTTTTTGAACGTGCATGAATTCTGTTACCAGCGAAAGACAAGCATTACCTCTCCAAGGCCCCCTTCCTTGGGTATTTTATCTGATATGGTAGCTGCCACAAAATAGTCTGCAGAAGCCTGAAGACCTAAGACAGATGAATCAACATTTTGAAGAGAATAAAGCAGGCAGGGACACAGCCGAATCGCTGGGGGTTCTTAGATGCCCAGAAGGCAGCAAATGGGCACTGCCTACTTGAAGAGATGAGAGCAGGCAGCCTGGGCACTCTGAGGGAGGCACCAAGCTGCTGACTGTTTCCTACCTAGTGAGTATACCTGAGGCCATCCATCTGAAGGGAGAATATATTCTTTTTCAGCTCTCAGTTTATTTAATGTTGTCTGCTGTGTATATGTCTAGTAAATGAATGTGTTTACGCAGGAGACAAGCGTCAATATAAGAAAGCTCTGAACATGTGTGTATGACCCACGTACCTTAGTAGGGTCCCATGCTTGCTCTGCCATTGTCATCTTGAAATTTTAAACAATTTTTGAACAAAGGGCCCACGTTTTCATTCTGCACTGGACCCCACAAATTATATAGCCAGTCCTGAACACTAAGAGGTTGACAATTAGAATCCAAATTCTACATCATTGAAAATTTGCCCTTATCTGATTCAGAAGATAAGAAGTTAGGGGGATGCTGGGTGAGAAGAACAGATCAAACTGCATTTCTTTTTTCCTCGGTCTCATTCACAACTTTTATTGTATAATAAGTTGACTCATTTACTTTTTTTCTGTTAAACTCCCATTTCCTTACTACCATGATACTAAATATGTTTCATAAGAATTATATTTCCAACACTGAGCTTATTTTTTTCTGTGGCAATGAAATATTAAAATAACGTATACTCCTTTTGATAAATGGAGTTATTTGAACTTCATAAAGCACAAGGAAAAAAATTTCTAGTGTAACTGAATAATAAACACAGCTAGTGGATGCCTTTGAGGTCTGGAAGGAGGAATGAAACAATGTATGCTTCTTCCCATCCCTGAGATCTAATCTAATTTCAGATCTAGGATCCATCTGAGGCACTTAAACACCACAAAAACTTCTTTGACATTTAATTATCGTATGTATATACTTGGTACTATAGAAGGATCGACAGAATGAAAACTTCATTGAGTGTTTTCCCGGGGGCCAACCAATGGAATTTTCTCAAAGGGACAGTTGCTAATAAACGCTGATAGACACCAGGGCCCAGCAGTAAATTCTCCAGTTTTAAGAGACTGTTTGGAAGGCCTGAGAGTAGTGGTTTCCTAAACTCTGTTGTAAGTTGACTGGGGACACTTGTTCAGATTGAAATGAGATTTAATAGGCTTGCCACAGCTTGACAACAGCCTGAATCACGAAGGGACACTTAATTCAGCATAATTACTGGCTTGAGGTTATAGATGGTTCTCCTTGGTTTATATACATGCATGTATATATATATATATATATTTTTTTTTTTTTTTTTCAAATGAACTCTTACTTTTAGAATAGTTTTAGATTTACTCAGAAATTGTGAAGATACTACAGAGAGCTCCCATATACTGCACACCCATTTCTCCCTGTTGCTAACATGGAACATTAATATTGCATCAGTATTACACTATCACCATTAATGAATTAATGCTTTCCTTTGAAGGATTTTGTTTTTAAGGAAGCTTTTTAGCAACCAGGCAGCCTTTGTGGGCCTGGCTGAAGATGGGATAAAGATTTAATCTGTAATGGTGCCTCCTCTGTATTTCTGTATTAAAATAGGTTTCTCCAAGGTCACATTTAGAGAGTTTGCATATTTTTCTGCTAAAAAAAAAAAAAAAAAAAAAAAATCCTTATTTCCACTGTAGGAGGAATACGATATCATATGTCGTCTGGAAAGGTGTTGACAGGAAATCACTCCACTGGGGCATTGTTTATAGGAACTATTTCTCTTTACTTAAATCATCATCACTGGTACAATCTCGCTTCTGTCAGATAAGGACCATCTTTCAAAGATGTCGCATCAGATGTCTTCCATCAACCCTGAGCTTCTTGACTTTGCTCTTGTCCGAGAAATATGGAACCTCGAGCCTGTGGACAATTTTCTGACACGAAGTCCCCAAGACTAGAAGTATGAACTTTTCTATTGCTGCTTTATTCTTCATATTTTTTCTTCTGTTCCATTTTTGCTTCTTTTTGAAAAAATTACAATTCACGTATTTTAGATTCATACTGTAGTTCACGTGAGCTAGAAAAGAAATAATCTCAGGCAGCAAAAATTATGTTAATTTCTGTGCATTTCTTACCTTTGGATTTTGGATTGGGGTTGGTTAATAGACCTGAGTAGGATGGAGAAGATAAGGAGAGCGGAATGGCAGGGAAGGAGATTATTGTTATTTTTTTTAAATAAACTCTTAATTTTAGAATAGTTTTAGATTTAAACATAAAATTGCAAAGATAATACAGAGAAGTGCCATATACTCCACACTTAGTTTGCTCTATTGTTAACATCTTACTTTAGTATGCATCAGTATTACATTGTCACAATTAATGTAACAATATTGGCACAATTAATGTAACAATTAATGTAACTAAAGTCTATTTGGATTTCCTAAGTCTTTATCTAATGTTCTTTTTGTGTTCCAGGTTTAGTGGTCATGTCTCTTTAGCCTCTTTTTGGCTGAGACAGTTTCTCAGTCTTTCCTTACTTTTGATGACCTTGACAGTTTTGAGAAGTTCTAGTCAGGTATGTTGTAGACTGCCCTACATTGAGATTTGTCTGATGTTTTTTTCATAATTAGACTGGGATTATGGGTTTGGGGAGGGAAGACAATAAAGTGCCATTCTTTTCATATCTTTTCAAGGGTACAAACTATCAACACGATGAATCTCTGTTGATGTGGCCCTTGATCACCTGTTTAAGGTAGTGTTTATCAAGTTACTGTTTTTTTCCTCCATTTCCTTATTGTATTCATTAGAAGGAGGTCACTGTGCACAGACCGCACTTAAGAAGTGGGGAGTCATGCTCCGTCACCTTGAGGGCAGAATGTCTGGATAAATTATTTGGAATTCTTCTGTACTGGAGATTCTCCTATTCTCTTCCTTTTTTAGAACAAAGAAAAACCTGAATCATTTATTTATATCAGTATTGACTCACGGATATTTATGGTACAACTTTGAGTTATAATACAATTCTAGGATATTTATTTTATTAGTCAAATTTTCCAGGCTTGGGCATTGGGAGATTTCTCAGTTAGCCTTTTGTGCCACTTTGACAAGGTTTTCTATTTTTAATAGTTTAAGAACCTTTGGAATCCTAAAAAGACTTTGCAATCCCGCCTCCCCCAAAAATCATCTTTATTAGTGGAATTACAAACCTTCTGGTTAAAGGTCAGGGAGAGCTTTTGGTGAAGAGGATGTGTCTCAAATCCTGCTCACTCTCATCCATCTTCCATCATTACTGAGATGCTCTCCAAGTTGAAGTTCAAAGGAGGCAGCACTTCCATCCAATACTCAATGGTTTCATAGATGTTTCTCCACAAATAATGCCAATGCTAATAAATTCCTATACCAGTGCATAGATATTAGGTAGGAAAAAAATGTACATTTACCTGGCAAATAAAAGAGAACATGAACGAGGAATCAGCCATCCCTGAAGTACCCTTCTTTGAGTCAGAAGTAGGAAACCTCTGGCCTTGACGTCTCCAAGTGTTTCCTAAGGCTTGAGTTAGTGGCACATAGAATTGCAAAATGAGTGAAGTATATCTTTGAAAACACCTTCCTCACTCTTCTTAATTCCTGATTTCTTTTTTTCCTATTTCAGCAGAAATCTCCTCACTCAGTGATTTGACCCCACTTGTTATAGGGAAAAGTATCTCAGAAACCAAATCACAGAGCACACAGTAAATCACCTAATGTTTTGACTTGTTACTTAATGCAATTCCATTTGGCAGATTTTTATGGAGAAGCAATTTGATGCTAAACATGGGCATCGTGGAAACAGCACAGTCTGGAAGGGGAGTCATACATAAATAATTATGATTCAGGGTGATTGCAACAGTGTTGTAGACATACCACCTTAGGGTTTTCCTTTTCCCAGTGGTATTTATGTTTTCTAATAAGACTACAGAGAGGAAATACTGCAAACGAGTCATTAATTATGGAAGTTTAGGCCTGAGATAGAGTAGGGTGATGACACGGAATTAAAAGAGGCTTTTATTCTTTGTTTTGTGGGTATAGAGTGCTTGTAAGGAAAAACTTATAATAATAATAATAATAATAATAATAATAATAATAATAAAATCCTCCTCTGAAAAAAATGGAGAGGCCTTTTCCTTCAACCCACAAATGAAACCCAGAAAGCTGATCGTAGATATTGTTTTACTCCCATGGAATTGTTTTAACCACTCCCACACACCCTCATACATACATATTCACCATTTTATCCCTAACACTCAGCACAAAACCTGATAATAACCACTTATAGTAGGTGCTCAATAAATATTTCTTGTTCATCTGCCTTTAGATTCAGTAATTCTGCTTCTCATAATTAATCCCATAGTAATATTTCTTTATGTGCAAAATAATAAATGTACAGGATTGACTCATTCTGGTGTACAGTGAAAAATGATATTTCATAGATAATACGGGCTCAATTAGAAACTTAGGTTTTGCTGAGAGTTAGGTTTCACTGGTATATTAAAGTTGAAGTGGCTCTTATCGAATTTAAAGACAAGAGGATTGAGGCTGTGCAGAGTGGAGTTGGGGTCAGGATGCAGGAGATGAAGGAAACAACTAATGTTTATCAAACTGTGCGGTTGGGATTAGAACTAATGGTACCTTGTTAAATCTTCATAGCAAAATCTTACTTTTTAATAATAAGTCATGGACTCAGAAAGTTTAAAGAACTTATCCAAGGTCACACACCTAGTAAACTGGTGCAATCACTTTCTGTTATTCCATTATTAGTACTAGAAGTTCCAGGGGGCAGTCACAATTGGGAGTTAGGCTGTGCCCACCACATGTCTTCTCAGATCTCCCTGTAAGTGCCTTGGAAAATCTTCTTTAGTATCATTTTTTAATGCCAAGTGCTTTAAAATGTGCTCACATGCTCTTTGAGCAGAGATATTTTTAATAATCCTGTCACATTTGTTTTAATGAGTTTGGTCTACAGCGTTACATCATCTTGCCTCAGATATGCCAGGTTTATACCTTTCATGTGAAAAGATTGGTTTTCCTCTCCAGGGGAAAAAACAGTTGTGACATTTCTCACAAAGCATGTAATAATTCGTAAAGAATAATCATATTGGACGTGACACAAAGGGGTTTCATGCTCTCTTTAACTCTGAGTGAATGAAACCAGAGCAAGTTCTTTATAAAGCTAATGAGGATACGGATGGCAATAGAAGGATGGAAGTTGCGACTTGTACTTTTTGATCAAGGAAGGCAAAAAACTACAGTGCACTGCTCTTTGATACACACACACACACACACACACATACTCTTTGATATGTGTATATCACATACTCACATATTTATATAATATCAAGTTTCTGCTTGAAAAAAAGATTCAAAATAGGCAAAAAGAAATTCCAAAATCTGTGAAAATCATTCTTTCTTCACCCCTGTGACTTACTGAACACCAAGTCTGTGCTACAACTGTTTCTCACACTCCTCAGCAAGCAAATGCTAAGATGAAAAACTATTGCAAAATTGAATGAAATGTAGTCTCCCCATTTTCAATTCCTTGCAAATAAATGACAAGACTCTGTAGAGCCTAGCTCTGTATATACAATGTAATTCATATTAAAAGGTAATAGGAAGGCAGTTTGAACATGATATTTCACCCATATATCACCCCTCCCACACATAAGCAAACTTACAGTTACACATACGTATAACTGCTCCATGTTTTCTGAGAAAATTCTAAAAAACTGGATGACCCCAAAATAAAATAATTAATTAATTAAAGAGACAAACTAAAAAAACAAAAAAACAAACAAACAAAATCACATAAAATACCCAAACCTTACAGGCTAGAAGTCATGGTTTATGAAATAGTAGTGAGCTATAAACCAGTAAAAGTCATGTCCTAAATAATGGTTGACATGCAAATACCAGAAAAATTATTAAAGTACAAATAATGCAATAATTGATAATCTGCACCTAAAATCCCCTATTATTTTACCAACAACTTGGCTTTGGTTAAAATAAATGATAAACTATAATAAAGTATAATATATTACTCTATGATTTGGGGCTAATGTAAAGGTAAATAATAATAAAAAAAAGCCAGCACTTATTGTTATCATATACATTAAGCACTCTGACAAGTACTATATATGTATGATCTCATTTAATCTTAAAAAGAAAAAACAAAAAAACTCTGAAGTAGATATTAGTATTATATTTATTATACAGATGAGGAAACTGAATCATGGAAAATTTACATCTCCCCATAGCCATAAAAATAGCATACCTATTTCCCAAATCAAAAGACAGAAGTAGAAAGAAAATATGGTCAGTGTAGCAGAGCATAGCAAAAGAAACTAACAAAGAACAAGGAAATACTCTATAATTAAAACAAAGACTGACCAATTAGGTCTGAAAAACAAGCCAACAAATGAATCATTTCTTAACATATGCTGTTGTGTGGATGACACCCTTAAAATATGGATAGACTTCACTTTGTAACATTAAAAAATTTCTGTATATCAAGAAAAGCATGGATAAAATTGGAAATCAAAAAACTTTGCAGCACATATTGGTATTACTTTCATCTTTTCTGCACTTTTCTTAAATGAGATTCATCTATTGGGTTATTACTCTCAGCTTATCACTGTGATTAAACCTTTAATTGAGAAAATAGATAATATCAGGTGGTACTTTCTCAAATTCCAGTCTTTGCATGTAAAATTCTACTTTTATCTGCCCCCATCTCCCCTTGCCTTCTCCAGATCTAATGGCCTTCCTATGGTAGGCCAATCTATCCACTTTTTGCTTTTTCATGGATTCCAACTCAGCAGTAGATCCACCCACTCTATGATCTGAATCTTCAACCTCTCTATCTCCTCCACACCCTGCCTTAGTAGTGCTCCTTTTTGCAACAATGACAACTAGGACAAGAGAAGTTCCTAGATTCCACATTCGCTTCCAGATACCTACCTCACTGTTCTCTGACCCATTAGTCAAATTTCTTAAATAACAAAACAAAACAAAATAAATAAGCACACTTGTTCCCTCAGTTCCCACTCTCTTCAACCCAGGCTTGGTTCATGTTACAACAATCAGATTGTTGTTTAATTATTATTAAATTCGGCAGATACTTTCAAAATTCTCATCCTGCACAGCCTCTCTCTCACTCTTTGTTGGATATTCCACTTTTTCTACCTGAGCTCTTAATATTTGCATTCTTCAGGGTTCTGTGTGGTGCTTGCTTTCTTCTCACTTTACATGCTATCTCTAGGCTCTCTAACTCCCCATTGCATCAGATTAGAAGGAAAAAAACTAAAGGTAAATAGACCAGCTGATTATGGCCTGGGCTAAAGCAATGACGGAGGGATTGGAGAAGATTGGGGAGTTTAGAAAGTGTTCCAGGGGCCCCTGGGAGTGGGAGTGAAGGGAAAACAGGAATGCAGGATAAATCACAGGCTTCCTTAATCTCTGGAAGGTGGTACTAATAGCTAGCTCAAGATAACCAGAAAAAATCTGTGGTAAAAATGATTGATTTACTTTCATATATGTTAATTTTGGAGGAATTAGAGAGAGAATGCGACCCAACTATGATTGTTTTCAGATTTCTTTGCCTATAGAGAATTACTTCCAACATATCATTAAGTAGCACACAGAAATCAAGACAAAGAAATTCTCTTTCCGTAAAAGACAGAAAAAATAAGCATAAGCATCAAGATGGTGATACTGATAATATGCCCTTATGATTTCATACTGCATAAAAATTTGAATGTTATTATTACACTGATAAAATCTGAAATCATTGAAGCAAAAAGGAGCTGGAAGCCACTGCAGCATCTGAATTCTCAATTATCTGGAGGCTGTAAATTTAGGGTGAACTGGTAGGACATCTCCTAATGCATCTGACATCTATTTTTTTGCATTAACAATAAAGTGATTAAACATATATTTTGATGTAAATTCATGGGTTTTGTCGGCATACTGAGTGGGGTCTAAATCCCACTGACTCTCTGGATATAAAGAACAGTGGGGGATGTTGGCTTTCTGGTCCTTTGAGCAGTGTGTGACCCGGCTGAGAGAAAATGCACGGCTCCTCCAACAAATGTGGTACATAACTGGAAGCACATATTTAAAAAAAGATGATTGTGCTTTGTGTAAACATATCTGAAAACCCAGAAAATTATGAAAAGGGAGTAAGGTAATTAATTCATATATCTGGTCCCCACCTCTGTACGTGGAGTTACATTTAAAAAGCAAGAAAAATTGAGGGCTTCCCTGTGCCCGACATAAAACTGAGGATAGGTGTCTAGTTTCCTGCCTTCCTGAGTTCAAATATAATTACTATAGTGTTTAACTAGTAAAAGCCTGCATCATTTCTGAAGCACTGCAGAAAATTTAAAGGCATTTTTTTACAGAACCAGATTGAAAGAAGGCCCCAGAGGCGAAATGCAATTCAGTGGATACCAGGAATCAGAGTAAAACTAAAACAAAGGATATTGACACCACTTTATGGCCTTTGCATGAATCATTCCTTTGGGTTCTCTGGCTCATTAGTATTAACAGCTTTTGAAAGGAGACCCCCCAGGAGGGAATGTCATGGTACATTCAGCAAATGCACATCTCGGCAGTGGTGGCCAGTGTGGGATTTTGCTCTGAAATGGCAAGGTGCCCACCAGATAGAGTGGGTCATAAAGAAAACACAGCAATGTTACTATAAGGCGGGGCAAAAAGAAAGGTAACAGTGAATTCTTGCTTCAGGGTCTGCAAAGTGGGAGTGGGGGTGGGGGGATCAGGATCTCTCTCTGTTCCCCCAACCCTCCTGTGTCACCCTCAGAGCATAAGATGTGCCTAGCATGTGTTGTAATAGTGATTCTAATGATTTCTCTATCCTGACTGTGGAAAATAGTAGAAATGAATAAGCTCTTATAACTGAAGAATGAGTAAACATAAAGCAAATGAAATTCAGTGAAATTTTAATGCAGTCAAAGAAAGATTGTAGGTATGGAAAAATTTTATTCTTGAATATAGATACTTTTTTTTAACAGGCTCTGCTTTGAGTCCTCAAAAACAATTGCAAGGAAGCATGGGCTTTATGAAATTAGAGCTGAAAACAAGAGATGCTAAGACATGAAACTTATGGAGAAAATAATTGACCAAGAAAAAGGCAGAAATAAAAATGGAGGTAGATATTATAATAAAGGGATGTCAATAAACTAAAAAGGTGGGCATTAAAAATCTCATTACAATAGCGAAAAGAGAAATTAATATGGCAGAATATTAAATTAAGAATTTATTAGCTACTAAGAAGAGGAAAGTGGGATAGAAATAGAGAAAAACATTTCCTTAAAAGAAACTGGTAAAATTATAGAGAATCATGATGTCATAAATAATAGGAACCAAACAGATAAGCAACAAACACTTTTCTCAGATGAAGAAAACCTTGAATCTTAGGAGGCAAAGGGCTCATTATATTCCAGTAAGTTAAAGTCGACATGCAGAAAAATATCTACCACTCAAAGCAGAAAAAATAAAACCTCACTGACTGTATTAGACTTAGTGAAGCAGGTTGAGTTCCGTGCCCCAGCAAACACATGTTCTTAATCTTAATCCGCATCCTTGTGTGTGTGAACCCATCCTAAATAGGACCTCTTGAAGATGTTGTCTTATTGAGGGTAATCTGACAACCGGGTGCCTTATAAAAAGGAAGCCACAGGGAGAAGCCGGAAGTCAGCAGGAAACCAGAAGGAAGAGAAAGGAGACGACATCGCCATGTGACTAGAAGCAGAGCTACAAGCTAAGGAACCTCAACGACTGTTGGCAGCCAGCACCAGAACATGCATCTTCAGGAGAAAGCAAGCCTTGCCCGTGTCTTGATTTCAGACTTTTCACCTCAAAACTATGAGCCAATTAATTCCCGTTATCAAAGGCACAACCTTTATGTGGTGTTTATCATAGCAACTGGGCAAACTAAGACACTTAGTGAATTTAGAAAGTCAAGGATAAAGAAGAAATTAGTTAGTACTTTTGAGAAAACATGAATAAGTTACTCTAAAAGGTTTTAAAAAAAATAGTAACAATTAAGTGGTAAAGGGAGGATGTGTCCCTTACTCTGACTGACCTCAGAGGTTAAGTTTTAACCAAAACAAATATGCACATTGGCCTAAGGAGGTTTGAAATAACATGTTCAATACCATGAACTCTTTATTCTGCTAAGATTTCACTCATGAAAATAAAAAGATTCTTACTTATCCATGAGGCAATGATTTTATTATAGCAGTTCTGGAAAACTAAGACAACACACAAAAAACTCTCTAAAATATGGGGGAAATTATTATATTTTAAATAAATGACATTTAAAAATAATAAACTGGGTGAAAAGCTACAGGTTAAATCAACATCACTGGGAAGTTGGAAAAACAGAAATGGGATGAAAGAAAAATAGTTAATTGGATTACTTCATATTGCAGGGAATAAAAAGATTACATATCAATCTTTTTGTTCAAAAATTGAAGATTACTTTCTTGTTAGTACAAAAATAAAAGAAACAATTAATGATTTACCTTTTATTCCAATATTATTTGAAATAATTCTTATAATGAATTTGTATGAAAAATGAACAGCTATGAATATATATCAAATAGAAATCATGCAAATATATGATGATGTGACAAAATTTTGCTGCTCATTATTAATACATAACATACACATACACACTAAAGCATTGAGCTATTACAAGTATGTAAACAATTGTTAGTAATGGGATAACAATTTTCTAGTAATGGGACAAGGATGAACTCAGTCATTGTTGGAGAGCACATGGCTATCAAAGAAATATGCAATTAGATCTGTACAACATACCGTCTATAAAATTAAGTTCCAAGTAGATCATAGCATTTAAATGAAATAAAATAAAATAATTAACAAACCAAAAGAAAATATTATTAAGCTTCTTCTGTTTGTTGGGATTCAGCGTCAAGGATCTAAAAAACCTAATAAGTAAAATAAGAGCATAAAGAAGGGAAATTAAATGATATGATTTTATAAAAATTCAAAGTCTCTAATGAGTAGAACAAAATTTCTAGCAAGTGTTCATTTTATATCTGCCTGACTGTCCTGATTTGATCTTTTTAATTATTTTTAATAACAACATATTTCCATGGATCACAATGACCACATATAAATATAATGTTTTAAGATTATCCTTGGAGTTTCTTCATGGTTAATCAATAAATTATAAACCATTTCATAAATTCTCTATCTGAGTTATACCAATACACCCAATTCATTATATCGATCAGCAAGCTGCTTTATTTGGATTATTGCCTGCATTTGTTACACTAAGGCAAAAGTAGACAGATAAGATATGATACCTGAACTAAGGGAAGTTAGATTCTACTGGAGGACCCATATACCTGATTACCTGCACATACTAGGCAGTTAGTGGATATTTGCTGAAGGCATGAGTGACCAGGTGTTAATGAATCAAAAAAGGCAGAATTATTAGCATTAAGCTTCACATTTCAGAAGCTGTAAGGGTGATTGGTCACAAGAAGTTTGTAATTGCAGGATATGAATTTGGGAGTGGATTTTGATGGACCATTAAGAATGGAGATGGTTTTTGTGTATGGACAGGATGATGGAGTGCTTTCCAAATAGAGAAACAGTGTAAACAAAATAAATCAGGACAGATTTTGAGGAATCTAATGAACATCAAATGATGCTTCAAGTGCTCCCAATTCTTCCAATTGGGGTACTGTTTATTCACATATTCATTTCTATTTTTTAGACAATTATTAAGCATTTACAATGTTCTAGGCAATTTTTCCAGGGGCTAGGGATATAGCAATTTGAACTAGATAGGCAGGGCCCAGCTCTCATTCCTAAATTTTAGTAAGGTATTCAAAGAGTAAGCTTTTGAAAGAATATATCAGATATTTCTAGAATGGTGTGTGTTATATAGTAAAGAATATAGAGTAATGGAATAGAGAATGACTAGAGGTGGTCACTATTTTAGATGGCCAAGAAGTTTCCTCCAGAAGAAGGTATGCTTTTCCTGAGACCCAAATGAAGAGAAGTAACCGAGAGTGATTGGAAGCTTAAAAGTATAAGGACACTGATTAAAGAATGAGTATGGCCACGGTATAAACAAAGGAATGCATTTGGTGCATGTTGAAACACATGAGAGGCTACAAAATTGAGGGGAAAGCCATCTCTCTGAGAGTTAGGTAGGGATTTGTGTTAGGGTGAATAATGGCCCTCCAAAGATACCCATGTCCTAATCCCAGGAAACTGAATATATTACCTTACATGGCAACAGTGACTTTGCATTAAGGAGTTTGAGATGGGAAGATTCCTGATTTTATCTAGGTTGGTCCATTGTAATCACAGAGGGAGGCAGGAGGTCAAGAGGAGAGAAGATGCTGTACCACTGGTTTTGAAGATGAAGGAAAGGGACCACTAGCCAATGACTGTAGGAGGCTTCTAGAAGCTGGAAAAGACAAGGAAACAGATTCTACCCCAGAGCCTTCAGAAGGAACCAGTACTATCGACACATTGGTTTTAACCCATTGAAACTGATTTCAGACTTCTGATTTCCAGAATGGTAAAATAATAACTTCATGTTGTTTTGAGCCACAAAGATTTTGGCAATTTATTTCGGCAGTAATAGGAAGCTAATAAAGGATTAGATAATTTAGAATCCTTTAAACCAGGATAAGACATTTGAAACAGGGAGAGCAGTTAAAAGGCTACTGCAAAAGCTTAATCTGGAGATGACGGCTGATTGAATAAACCATTCTTACATTAATAGTGATATAAACAATGGAGCAGGTAGTTGTGGAAAATACAAGGAAACGGTCTGCTTCAGGATATATTTTCAAGATAGAGTGAGTCAATATACTGAAGGATTGGATGTGATGGAGAGAGAAATGAGTCCCCTTTGACTTGTAGGTATTTAACTTGAGAAATTGTGGGAAGGTTGGTGTCATTTATTGACATGGAAACACATATGGGAGATTCAGGTGAGGTGTTGGGATGATGGCTTTGGAAGGATGTGAATAAGACCATTTTGAATGTATTACATCTAAGATGATGAATAGAAATCTAAGTGGAGATGTCAAGAAGGTTATTGAATATGCTGCCTGGGGTGCCGTGGAAGGCAGAACTAGAGGTATGAACGTGCGCATACAAATAAATCCATGAGACTGAAAGAAGTTACATAAGGAAAGAGCGTAGAGGTTGAGCCGAAGAAGGCCTGGAGCTGAGCCTGAACCATTAAAACATTAAGAGGTTGA
The DNA here is from genome assembly GCF_015220235.1 of Choloepus didactylus. Lineage (NCBI taxonomy): Eukaryota > Metazoa > Chordata > Mammalia > Pilosa > Megalonychidae > Choloepus > Choloepus didactylus. The sequence goes on along the minus strand of NC_051323.1, from coordinate 14,893,965 downwards.
ATTAAAATAAAAAGCAAGAAATGCAGAATGAGAAGAAGAAGGCAGCCCTTAGGAGAGAAACCAAGAGATTATGGAGTTGTATTCCCCAAGAATAGACATTATTTTATGAAAGAAATAATTTTCTGAATATTTAAGCAGAAAATCAAAGAAGTGGACATTTGACTTGTTAACATGAAGTAATTGATAACCTTCATCAAAGGAGTTTCATTGGAGCTTAATGGATTAATTAATCGTGGAATAGTTGAGGAAACAAGGAGAAATAAGGAAGAAGAGGTTCCATTTGGGCAAGAGTCACCCAAAAATTTTGTTGTGAAAAGGATCAGAGAAATGGAATAGTAGCTGTACAGAAACATTTTTTTTTCTTAATATTGAAGATGCCGGATCATTTATCAAATGCAATTGTTAATAACACACAGAGCTTAGTCAGGCTAACGGAAAGAGATTACAGGAAAGCCATCAAGTAGTTTAGTGGAATGACAAATAATTTAAGAAGAAGAGTGAGAAACAGCTGGTCTTGAATGTAAGCATCGTTGCATACCAGATGCAATCTAAAGTAAGTTACATAGTCTCTTCTAGCATAATATAAACAAGCATAAAAGAAAAAAAAAAAACAATAAGTTTGACAATATTAAGTACTAGAGTGAGGTGTTCCTAGGACTTTGGAAAGTAGGAAAATGGATTGCCCTTGAAGCAAACCACTATATAAAAAACAGATAATTTATAGGATGGGTTTCAAAATTCACCTGTAAGAGAATAGCTACAAAGCCAAAAGGAGGTAGCAGTAATGTAATTGAACTGTACTGAGCTATTTGAAAGCCTTTCGATCAGCCATGAAGCAGAGATAGAAGTAAAGTCACCAGGGGCAGTGTTCATCGCAGTGATTTAAGTGCCAAGCAGCAAAGAGTGCCTTTCACCATCATCTCAGAATATCTGTCCCCTATGGGAAAGACCATATCTGAGTAGAAATAACTGCCAACTTCTGTAGTCAAGGGGATGGATATTTCCATTCCTGAAGGGATACTCACTGCAATCATGAGAGTGGTTTCTAGTCATCTGAGGCAGGGCCATTAAGCTTTATTCATCTAGTTCTTATGTTTCCATGCTCACCAAGCCATTCACAGACTCATGCAGGCCCATCGCATGAAGAGAATGTGCGGATTTGATGGACTTTTGAGTATTTCCCTCACCTAAGACCATTAGCTCTCATGGAGAGTCAATACAGTGGTTTCTGATTTTGATTTGGTTTCCCACAGTGTTGGATGGCAGGGGAGAGAAGATGCTGATCATGCCATCTTTAAGTATTTCTAGTCCCTGTGACAATGTTTCCATTGTAACATCATAAACCAGAACTTTGGCGTATATTTCACCTCCATAGGCATTTTAGTTCATGAAAGCTACTCTTTTCTGGAGCTAATTATTCCTGAATACTGGGAGAGAAAGTTTCTGGGTCTTAAAAGAGAAGGATCAAATTCCAGAGGCCCTTTCCTTATAATTCGCCTGTTTTACTGTTTGCAAATTTAGACTTCCAATTGACTTAAAAACACTTAAAAAATTGTTGAAAGAATTAAGTGAAACAAAATTAAACAAAATGCCAAATAAACAGTTGTTTAATACATGTAAGAAAATTTAGTAGCTATACCTTAATGGTTACTACATGTGAAGTGTCCAAGAAAACAAAGGCAAGCAATCGTTCGTCATTTCTTCTAAATGCTTCTCAGATTTAATCTAAGGACCATAATGACCCTGAAAACAGTATACTGCAAAGAATATCTTGATGGACTGAAATTTATTTCACAGCACTGAGAAGTTCCTCATGTGATTCTTAAACTGACAAACTTTCAGATCCATGTGCAAAAAAAATGTTTATGAGGATAACAAGATCACACAACCTTTAGTTTATTAAATTTTATATTTAAGATAAATATATTAAGCATGGATAAGATTACAAACAGGAGGCTTTAGTTTGAAGTGCTACCATCCCAATCCCAGTATCAGGAGCTTATGGTGGTTTTTCTCTCCCCTAGTGCCTGATTTCAAAGCTATTTCTCCTTGGGAACTAGATCACTACAATAATATTACTTTTATTGTTTCTTTTTCTCAGGAATCAGAATTTCTATTTCCCACATTTACTGATTCTAAATGTAACTGTTTAGTTTGGGAGCACAATAAGACAAATGAAATGTTATTTTCAAAATATGCAAAAATGTCATTTACTATCACTCTTGGGAGATAGTGAGAGAATAAGAGATTTATCACCTATTTTAGAAAATTCTTGCTTAGATTTAATTCTTTACATGTGCATCGATTTTGGATTTAATGAAAAGAAGAATCAATTCTTCAGTCATGTCTTTATTGCTACCAGTAGTTAGATGTGGACCAGTTTTCAGAGTAGAGGTATCTGAGTGTCTCTTTCAATGATTTGAAAGTAAGGGATTGCCTGATTGTCTGATTGCCTGAGCATGTCATTTAGGGCACTACTGAGTTCTCTGAAGAGTTTTGCTCCCTCCAAAATTGCAGTGAAGTAGGAAAGCTCTTACAGCTTCAAGAGGCAGAAGACTCCTCCATTTCAGCTCTTCAATAATTGCATCTTATTTGGGACTAAATCCTATATGTGTAGTGTCTAAAAATGGAGCAGTAATATAAAGTGGAAGCAATATTATTGCAATGCACATTTCAAAGACACTTAGTGCTACTTCTCTTGACTTCATATGCTTTGAAGTGCTCAAAGAATAAAAGGATGATACTTATGAGAAAGCTGAAAATTTCTTCTCAAGTGTTAGTATAATGCTGCCCTTGGAGAGAAGACAAGAGAAAAATGTACAAATCTATGAGGGAGTTAACAATTTTCTACTACAGCTCTTAAATTGTGGGTGCTTGGATGCTAGGTGCAACTGAATTTTTCTTTGTCTTTTCAAAAACAGTTAGACCTTTGTTTCCTTAGTTTGCAAAAGATACTTTAACTAATCTAAACTCATATAAACACAGGGCCGGCCTGTTGGTAACTTCATCGTAGCTGAAAACAATTTCCTCTTCTAGCTCCCAGTTTCTTTTCTCTCTATTGCTGGGCAAGAATGGAACAAATTCAGCATGCCAAACATCAGAACCCATCAACCCCATCAATTACCCCTAATCCATCTTTACAGTCTTCTTTGGGCATTCCCATATTCAATTCAACCTCTTGTTTTATAACTTCAAATTCACTAAAAATTTCTATTTAATGTCTGGTTTCTAATATCTAATCAGCAATTAGGTGATTCTTCTGTAATTCATTACCACAGAATTTAGCTGTCATACTCTGCCCTAGATCCTCTGCTTTGGAGAGTCTAACTCTGCCCCCTTCCAGCTCTGACCTTCCCCATGTCACCAGGGGTCTATGGCCCTGAGGGAAAGTTGTACCCACTTAACTCTTTGCTTTCCTTCAATTCCACTGTTTTAGAACCCAGGATCTTGAATTCCCTCCTCAAATGACCTTCAAACTTGTGTTCACTGGAGATTGGACACATAGACCCACAGTACAGTCAAGGGGTGACTTTTGACTGGGTATTGAGAAGGTTTTAAACAGAACTTTAACCAGCACATGGGGCCTTTTGAGTATAGGAAGAAATACGGGTAGGAAAGATGAGCAGTATGCAAGCTAAGTGCTCCATTTGTACTCCTGTCCTAATCCCACAAATAGGATAAGGGCATTCTCCTGACTAAAGGATTCAGTACAAACCTACTGCTATCTACATTTATTGACCATTTTATTTCATAAAGAAGCTTCTCATCTATGACTCCAGAGCTCACAGAATTTGTAACACAAACCTGGTCCTTGATCATATACTGCTAGGTAATTGCTTTTTAATTAGTTAGGACTTTTCTACCTCTGGTGATAATATGTAAGTTGGGATGGTTTTAATGCTTTGTACATTCCCGTGCCTATATTAATTATTCAGTTCATTTACGTTAAATAAATGTATGCAGAGAACAAGGCTTATATTTCAATTAATGTAGTTTCTTCCTCCATTCTTCTTTGGGTTGTTGATCTTATTAATATGCTTTAAAAAAGTAAAAGCAATTCTAGTATTTTAGCAGCTTCTTGTTCTTGCTTTCCCTGGAGTGTTGGAACTCTGCCTAACATTTAATTCATCAAGATTGTATATTTCCTATCTTACTCATGTATTTTGACCAAATTTATTTTTCAAATAATAAAATTATGGAGAATGAAGAAACATGAGTGGTCATTTCATTCAATCCACCTTCTTTGGCAGGAATCCACAGCATTCTTGACAGATGACCAAAGACTAATTGTTCATTCAATTAACCTTAGGCTACCAAAAGCTTGCATTGCAGGACTCTAAGCAGTTTTAACTTGGCCAATTTATAATATAAGCCTCCCAGAATAGTTGCGAATTTAATCATCTTACATGGCAGAAGTAACAGTAATCTGATTACCAGAGATATTATCTTTTCCTAAGGGGATCTTAGAGACCCCAAATTCTCCTGTACTTAATGTGCAAGATGCCATATTTTCCAAAACATCATCAAATTATTTACATTTCTGTAAAATTAAGGAATCTAATATTTGAGTGGGCTGTTTCTAAAGTACTTTTATACTTAATAGTGGCATGGCATCTCTTTAAATATTAGCCATTAGCTATTAGCATGAACGTAACATTCGTTAGCCTCTAATATCAACCTTCTAGAATTATTTTTTCTTGTAAGGTAATGGGAAAAGAGGTAAATAATACTACAAAAATATTTAGCCCTGCCTGCCTTCTTTTTTCTATGTTTTAAAATAAGTTTTGCATATGTAACTGTGTGTTTATGTTTGTGTTTATGTGTGTGTGTGTGTGTGGGTGGGTGCGTGGGTGGATGGATGGGGTGTACACATGGCCTAGAGAGTATAACAACGGAATGAAATATAGAATACATCTATCTTCTGACCTCTGAAATTGTATGCTTTAAGATTTTGTTCTCATTTCTGTGTTGGAATCCTTGTTTTAAAATTCAAAGTATATCTGTGTATTATCAAAATGTCTTAAAAATGTTGTTATGAACTAACATTGCAAGTGCTTATTTAAAAGTAAGTAGAAATTTTTACATTACAAAGTTATATTTAAGGGAGAGTAAATGGGAAAAATATTGGGTTTGTTAAAATATGCAAATGTTAATTCCATTATTTTTAATAGATCCCAAAGATAGGTGCTACTATTTATCTCTGACTTTATAAATGAAACATAAAATTATAAAAAACAGTCATATTTCTAGTCATGATCACCTTTCCAAAATGGAAAGTTTTATGTGGTCACAATTTAATTGTTCAACAATTACTTGCTTTAAAGAGATTTTCACTGTTTTTCACAAAGTTGGCAAGCCACCAACTCCTGTATTTTTTAAAGGCGATGCTACTAGTGGAGATTCTTATTTTTTGTTGAGTCTATTTTGCAGTTGCAAAATAACTGTTATGGTTAACAATATAATGAATATATATTAAGACTTTCTGGTGGTTTACAAATACTGGATTCTATTTGCAAATTTGGTATTTTTAGAAATTATTGCATGTTCACCCTGCTTATTGCCCTAATCCCTCATTTCTGCTTCTGTGCTTTCATTGTTTTCCACGTGTGTACTTTTAAAAATAACCCCTCTCTCCATGGTCACTCATCCATGCTTCTCTGTGCTACATACCTAATTATGGTTTATCCATTCTTTGGATTCTACTTAAATGTCCTCTCCCTAATGTGTTTCCTGTTAATTCAAGCTTTGCTGTTGACTGTAGACTATTTAAATCCTCCTACAGCATATATATTCCTAAGCATACCATCCAGTAGCTAATAGAAAAATGTACCCTTTGCACTCATAATTTCAACATTTGCTAAAATGACTTGCAAAATTGTTTACCCCAAATCCATCATCCAAATTGAGAGCCTGCTTTAAAGAATTTGCCCTCACACCAGTGGAAACTTTGTCCTCTTGTAGGAAGGATGTTAGAATGCTAATTTCTCAGTTCAGACCCTCACACTCCTTTGAGACTTTAGCCTTTCATGGGTCCCAGAGATGCATCTTCCAAGCACCTCTAGGCTCTATCCACTTGGGTGCAATTTAGAAACCATCTTTATGATCTTTACTGTTTCTCATGTTTTATTTATATGGTAGTTCAGGTTTTTTTTGTTGCAGCGCAGAAAGGTAACATAATCCATTTATGACTCTGTCTAGGACCTTTGTATTCTGGATACACACATACCCTTTAGGGTTTGTTAAGTGTAAATAATTTGATAATTGGGTTCTTAAATTCATTATATTCTGCAGAAAACCTTGGTTGATTGATTGTTATATTGATGGTTAAAATGATTTGCAGGAAGATGTTAGGGGTTTTAGATACACTCAAAACCCATTATTTTTTTCTGATTTAAAATAATGCAATATAGGCTCCCACTATCTGAAAATTCACTCTATAACACACGGGTGGGAACAAATTAGGTTTTGATACTTAGAGATGTCTGTATTCCTTTTTATCTTATTTGCCTTTGTTTAACATGTCTGAGTACCCTATCACCAATTTGATTTTAAACCATTTAAAAGTTTGTCTTAATCTTCTTTTGCATCTGTTTTGAGCCTAGGACATGTTGAATGTGAAGTGGGTGCTTTACAAAAGTCTTCAAGACGATTAAAGCATCAAACACACACACTGCTTCCCTGACTGCTGATTGGAGTGACCATTTCATGATTTCCTGCAGTCCATTTTTTAACACACGGTTTCAGTGTACCCTCAAAGTGATTCTTTTCTCCACCTTGCTTGATAAATTACGTCAATTCCTGACTTCCTTCGGTCCTGGATAAATATCTGTTCAAGGGTGAACGAACATTTTACCCTTCTTATTGAGATCTGAACTTTCTCAGCACATATCCAGTTTATTATAACAAAGACATATTTTAATAAGCTCACCTCAATACATAGAAACTGAATTTAAACAACTCTCTAATTCCCAAGTCTTGCCATTTTAAGTTATATATAGCTTGTAGGTGAGAGTGAGATTGATTAAAAGTCAAATGAAACATCCCTAGTGAATGGAAAGACATCCAAAATGAAGACAACTGCAATTCCTAGATATAAGGTGATGAAGACTAGTTGGGGTGCAAGGAGTAGAAGTGGAAAGCTATGGAGGATTAGGAAAATAAATAGTCAATAGGACATAATGACTGATCTAACCCCGGAGCTAAGGGACCCGGTGGAACTAAGACACTACCAAGTTGCTAGAGCTGAGAGGATGGGGAGGTTATAGTGTGCTAGGCAAATTTTGATACTACTAACAAAATCTGAAATTTAGAAAACAGAATATGATTTTTGGGTGGGAAAACTGATGGTGGATTTTTCTGAGTTTGCAGTGAGCATTAGTGTCTAAGTGGAACTGGAGGAAATATAAATCTGGAACATGAGTGAGTGTTCATGTTTGAAAATACAGATTTGGGAGTAGTTTGACATAGATACAATGGTTTAAACCATAAAAGTAAATGAACTCTGCAAGGAAGTGATCATAAAAGGTGAGTTTTATTTTAAAGCTCCTATTTTCCTTTAAAAGAATCCTCTGTGACTTACGCATCCACTTCCATGGGGCAAACTCTGACTGTAAATATGCCACTAATTCTCCAACTTTGTATGGATGATGTTCTAAGTGGGTCAGAGTGGTTGAATCCATAAATTTATCTATACCTACTGTTCTAGTCTGCTAATGCTGCCGGAATGCAAAACACCAGAAATGGATTGGCTTTTATAAAAGGGAGTTTATTTGGCTACACAGTTACAGTCTTAAGGCCATAAAGTGTCCAAGGTAAGTCATCAACAATTGGGTACCTTCACTGGAGGATGGCCAATGGTGTCTGGAAAACCTCTGTTAGCTGGGAAGCCATGTGGCCGGCGTCTGCTCCTGAGTTCTGGTTTCAAAATGGCTTTCTCCCAGGACGTTCCTCTCTAGGCTGCAGTTCCTCAAAAATGTCACTCTTAGTTGCTCTTGGGGTGTTTGTCCTCTCTTAGCTTCTTTGGAGCAAAAGTCTGCTTTCAAAGGCCATCTCCAGAATGTCTCTGTAAGCTGAAGCTCCTCTCAGTTCCAGTGTGTTCTTCAAAGTGTCTCTCTTGGCTGTGCTCCTCTTCAAAATGTCACTCACAGTTATACTGCACTGAAGCCCCTTTCTGGGATGTCCTTGAAGGACAGTGGTGAGGGGAAATCCTCCCAGTGGGCAGATCTTAGAGCAGTGCACCTGGTTGTTTCCTTTGCTTGGAAGAACTAGCCAGAGGTGCATTTGTATACTGATTCATGGGCTGTTGCTAATGGTTTGGCTGGATGGTCAGGGACTTGGAAGGAACATAATTGGAAGATTGGTGACAAAGAAGTCTGGGGAAGGGGTATGTGGCTAGATCTTTCTGAGTGGGCAAACAACAAGAAGATATTTGTGTCCCATGTGAATGCTCACCAGAGGGTGACTTCAGCAGGAGAAGATTTTAATAACCAAGTGGATAAAATGACCCATTTGGTGGATACCAATCAGCCTCTTTCCCCAGCAACTCCTGTCATTGCCCAATGGGCTCATGAACAAAGTGGTCATGGTGGTAGGGACGGCGGTTATGCATGGGCTCAGCAACATGGGCTTCCACTCACAAAGGCTGATCTGGCTACAGCCACTGTTGAGTACCCAATCTGCCTGCAGCAGAGACCCACACTCAGTCCCCGATTTGGCACCATTCCCCAAGGTGATCAGCCTGCTACCTGATGGCAGGTTGATTACATTGGACCACTTCCATCATGGAAGGGGCAGCAATTTGTTCTTACTGGAATAGACACATACTCCAGATATGGGTTTGCCTTCCCTGCACGACATGCTTCTGCCAAAACTACCATCCGTGGACTTACAGAATGCCTTATCCACTGCCATGGTATTCCACACAGCATTGCTTTGGACCAAGGAACCCACTTCACAGCAAATGAAGTGAGGGGATGGGCACATGCTCATGGAATTCTCTGGTCTTACCATGTTCCCCGTCATCTAGAGGCAGCTGGGTTGATAGAACGGTGGAATGGCCTGTTGAAGACTCAATTACAGTGCCAACTAGGTGGCAATACCTTGCAGGGTTGGGGCAGTGTTCTCCAGGAGGCTGTGTATGCTCTGAATCAGTGTCCACTCTATGGTGCTGTTTCTCCCATAGCCAGGATTCATGGGTCCAGGAATCAAGGGGTGGAAGCAGGAGTGGCATCACTCACTATCACTCCTAGTGATCCACTAGGAACATTTTTGCTTCCTGTCCCTGCAAGCTTAAGCTCTGCTGGTCTACAAGTCTTGGTTCCAAAAGGAGGAGTGCTTCCACCAGGAAACACAATAATAATTCTGTTTAACTGGAAGTTAAGATTGCCACCTGGCCACTTTGGGCTTCTCATGACTCTGAATCAACAGGCAAGGAAAGGAATTACTGTACTGTCTGGGGTGATTGATCCTGACTGTCAAGGGGAAAGCACTGCATGTACACAATGGAGGTAAAGAAGAGTTTTCCTGGAATTCAGGAGATTCCCTAGGGCATCTCTTAGTACTACCATGCACTGTGATTAAAGTCAATGGAAAACTGTAACAACCCAATCCAGGCAGGACTACCAATGGCCAAGAAACTTCAGGAATGAAGGTTTGGGTCACCTCACCAGGCAAAGAACCACAGCCAGCTGAAGTGTTTGCTGAGGGTAAAGGGAACATGGAATGGGTAGTGGAAGAAGGTAGTGATAAATATGAACTACAGCCAAGTGACCAGTTACAGAAACGAGGACTATGATGGCATGAATCTTTTCTCCTTGTTTTGTTCTCATTATGTTTGTATTTGTCTGTAAAGCAAATATCTTTGCTTTCTTCTCTGTCTTATCCCCTTATCATATGGCATAACCCGTACTGTTCATTTTGCTGTATTTAAGCTAAAGGAAATGAATTTTAAAAGCTAATGTTACCCAAGGACTTGCTCCCTATTCTGGAGAGATTTAGTGCATTTCCAGTTGTATGCTGCACAGCGGAGTATTGTTAGGCAAAATATATGTCTGTTATTGTTATCTACTGAGAGATAAAGTATGGTTTTAGGTGATGTGTATAACTGTCAAGTTGACAAAGGGTGGACTGTGATGGTTAGGTTCATGTGTCAGCTTGTCCAGGTGATAGTACCCAGCTGTCTGGTCAAGCAAACATTGGACTAAGAATTGCTGTGAGGACGTTTGTGGCTGGTTAATAAACCAACAGGCTGGTTTATTAAATCATCAGTCAATTGACTGCAGCTGTGACTGATGACTCACCAAAGGGCGTGTCTTCCACAATGAGAGAATGGAATTGGCTGGATTTAATCCAATTAATCAGTTGAAGACTTATAAGCAAGACAGTTAGAGGACCTTCACTTCTTCTTCGGCTGCCCCGTGAAGCATTTCCTGAGGAGTTTGTCGAAATTTCTGGTTCATTTCCTGAGGAGTTCATCAAACATCTTCCTTGGAGTTGACAGTTTGCTGCCAGCTCTACAGAATTTGGACTCGTGACTCTCCACAGTTGCATGAGTCACTTTTACAAATCTGATAGTCAGAGACATCTCTCATTGATTCTGTTTGCCTAGAGAACCCTAACTAATACACCTACCATAGTTTATCTCAGGTCTAGAGAAAGTTTATATTAATAACACCCTCAAAAATACATTAGCTGTCCTTGAACACAACTCAGCTTTCAAATGGGTGATTGTCCGATGATTATAAAAACTTGTAGAAGAAGGATGATGGCTGATTTTTTTCAGTTTTTCTAACTATGGCTTGGAATATACATTTAAAAGTCTTTATTAATATATATTATTAAATATGATAAATATTAATAAATGCAACATTATACACATATCAATGTTTAAAACTATTTTAGTCCTTAAATTTATTTAACTTCCTCATGTTGATTTTTTAAAATAAATATTGTGATTATAAAGAGTGTTACATGTTCATTTTACGACAGAGACAATGTAATCACAGACATATTGAAGACAGAGACATTTTGAAGACTGAGACAATATAGTCATAAAAATTTTAAATAATATATTTTTCTTCCTAAAGAAAACAGCAAATAACATTTTGATATGTATGTACCTTAAATATATATTATTCTTTACACCTATAGGTAACGAAGGAAATTTATGCATTTTTCATCCTGTTTTTTTGTTTATCCCCAATGCCATTAAATATCATTCATAAATGTAATTTTTAATGGGTGTATAACATTCCATTGGATACATAGCCATTAAGTCCCATATTTTGGGACTTAAAGCTATTTCCAATTATCTGTTATCCTAAATGATTCTTCAAGGCGAATCTCTGTATATCATTTGTTCAGTTTTTCTCTTTGCGTATGTTCCCAGAAGTAGAATCCTGAATCAAAGCTTGTATATATTCTTAGGACTCTTGGACCACATTATTGCAATCATGTAAGATATTTCCATCCCCATGGAATGTTTTTAAAGCTGTTACAGGTGATTTCTCTTTGCCTATGGCTTCAAAGAGGGGACTTCTTTCATATCTACAATTTAGTAGGTTTGCTGAAAAGACCATCTCTACTCCATCTCCATTTCTGCTTCTGTTTTTGACTCATATATACATTTATCCCACCATAATCATATTCATAATGTCTTTCAGGTAACACATCATTTAAGATAGGTATGCTTTTCTTCAAACTCCTATTCAAAGACTGCTCTTTAACACTGAGCTAGGATTTGTGGGAATATCAAGATGTCTCGATTGTTAGCATATACACTTGGCATGTGTGACACATATATAAAATGTATAGCTCTGTCATATATAAAATTCATTAAATAAGAACAGAAGGAGCAGTGCCCATGATGTTACATGGCAGTTCTTAGGTAAGGTTCCAGTGAAGGATTGCAGAGAAGGATGAGCTCACTGTGCTAGGACCACAACCAAGAGAAATTTTTGGGAAGGCCTTGAAGGTCTGATCTTCCATGCATAAGTAGAAAAGTCAATATTAAGAAGAAGACACATGGGCTAAAACCCTAAGCTATTGCAATGTTTAGTAAACTAGGCAGTTTCCAGGAGCTAATAACATCTGTCAGGATCCTTAGAACCCAATATTGGTTTTGTGGTCACGTTCCATCATCTCATGGTAACTCCTTAAGTGCAATGTAAGAGACCTGTAAAATTCTAATTTATCTTAAGGGAAACTTTCGTCTTTGGTTCCTTGTTTATCCTTTGACCATGATGACATTTCCTCAAATCCAATACTTAATGTGTATTGGGCAAATCACCTGAATTCCTAGACTGATTTTCTTCTTTAATATATAATGAAAACAACTGATTACATTGTATAATTTAAATATGTGCACTTCAGTTATACCTCAATGAAGGTGAAAATAAAGTAGCTCTGGGAAGAAAAACACACAATGTAAACAAATGTGGGTGGATAGATGTCTCCTAACCTGTATTTAGGTTTATGAGGTGAGAAACACTGTGAATCTGTGATTTAAAAAACAACAGCCACAAAAAACCTACTTTAGATGATCTTAAATTCTAAAGTCAGAGGTAAATAGTCAGTCAAACACATGGAATTTGGCCTAATTGTGAAGATCTCTAAGTCCAATTTGAATACCTAGAGAGGAAGAAAACTTCCCGACTGAAAAGTGTCAGTTTATTTTGACTGACACTTTTACTGGTATCATTAAGCTTTCAGCCTTTGAGGAAGAAGGGATGCTCTAATATAATCAAGGAAAACAGCATCAGAGTTGGCTTCAAATTATGTGACTATTTTCTGGGAAAAATGCACAGGGATAAAAACAATAACAAACTTGTCCAGTCACTTGTCAGTTTGTACCTTTATTTACGAATACATTTGTTTATGCATTCCCCCCCTGCCCATCTCTGATAAGGTAACATAAGGTAATTATAGTAGCAGACTAACATCCTATTGACAACTGTAATCTAAGTCATGACAAGAAAAATAATTTTCAGTTAGAGCCACCAGGAAATAGACAATTACTATGAAAACAGTTGAGAATATTCTGGATGGGCCAATCTTGTGATCTGAAATCAGTGGTACAAAATTCAAGTTACTATGGTAGTTTAGCAATGCTTCTGAATTTCTAGAGTAGCACAGAACCTCTTAAATCCTCAGGAATATTTATTTTTCTATCTTAGTATTGGGAGAATAGTAGATGGCACAAGAGTGGAGAGAAGCTGAGAGGTAAGTCACAGGGAACAAAATATCATGTTGACCCTCTGCTTTGCCCAAGTTTTCTAGGACTAGGTTTGAATGGAAGAAGAGGGAAATTGTTGGAGGAATAAAACTGTCAGAAGTTGTATTTGGATCTAGTTTTCTAGTCTTGAGATATAATGATAGGTGCTAAAATGAAAAAAAAATCACATGAAAATGAAGTCAAAAGATCTGAATATGAATTCCTTCTTGTCAGTGGTATAATAGCTATGTGATTTTGGTCCAAACACTTAAGCTTTCTGAGTTTCAATTCATCATAAGCTGAAATATATGATAATATCTAATTAGATTTTTTGAGGCTGAAATGAGCTAAGAAGTGTAACTAAACATTTCTTGGCATATGGTAGTTGTGCAGTGAATGTTAGCTTCCTTCTTTCCTGTTCTGTCAATGTTTTCAATCATGCCCATTCTCCCAATCCCAAGTGGATTCCCAGGACCTGCTCTTTACCTTCCTGTCTTCTTTCTCATCTTCATTTTCTTTCATCCATTTTCCCAACAGTTCTCTCCTCACGTTTAATTATAAAGGTAATAATGATGATAATAATGATGATAATTAACTGTTAATGAGCAGTAAATATACACTAGAGACTGCTAAATGCTTTACTTAAATAAAACATACCCAATATGATAAGATCTACTGTTATCCAAATTTATATACCAGGAAATAAAGGTTCAGAGATGCTAATGGCTTTGTCTCAAGTCACACAGCTACTAAGTAGCACAACTGGGATTGGAATTCATATCTTCTTGATTGTAGAACCCAAAGTCTGGCCTAATTCAGTCAGAATATTTTCCCCACACACCAAGGAGATGAATAGAAGAATTTAATTTGGGGTTAGGGTCTATGTGTCATCATAAATTGTCTTTTTCCTTCCATTCCAGGAGCACTTTAATGTAAGTTCTATCACCATTATTAATTAAAAATACTTCACGATATTTTTCCGAAAAATATTTCACGATATTTTTCCGAGGATTTCTCCATGTTGTGTGCAAGGAAGGCAAAGATTGAAATAGGATCATAGTGTCACCAATTAACTCCTCAGAAGTTAAGCGTATAAAAGAATGGAAGCAGCAGCAAATATTTGGGAACATTCAAGCAATTGTAGTACTATTTAAATTTACAGTCCCAAAACCATCATAAAAGTCACCTAATTAATACATAAGAGGTTCCTAATCATCTTTGCCAACCATCATTTAATTTATGTCAAGGTGAAAGATAATTTTGGCTGAGTCATCCAAAAGCATATTTTCAACTTGTTTGCTCTGTGCAATATTTACTGTAGTTGCTTTTCTCCTTCTACGATTGTAATTAGTTTATGTAGGAGGGCATCCTCTGGTAAGTTTAATATATACCCCTAAATCAAGAAGGTTAAATTATTGAGTTGGGAGAAACAATGTAAAAATTTCAAGCCTTATCCTATTACTTTTAATGGTAATGTAAAAGAATTTCAGCTTGTGGGTACTTCTTCTAATTTTGTTACCTCAATGGTTCTTGAAAGGTAATATTGGAATCCACTAGCCATTCCCCAACCCACTTCTTTCCTAGCCCTAAAGAGGCCATAATACCACCCTGTACTTGAAGCTGCTATTCACACTTATTGAGTTTTGAAGTATTGCTGTCAGGTTCTTCTTGGAATTACACTTGAAACAACATACAGCAATATATGGAACTGCATTTTTAAGGAATTGATGTTATATGAATGAGATGACGTTCTCAATTTTAACGCTGAATGTGGGAGGTAGTAACAAGACATCAGGGGTAGAATTACAGGGCCAGATAACCTAGATATCATTTTTGAAATTGATCTTGAAAAATTTCAAAAATTCATCTTGGATTCAAAAATCACTTATGTTTTTGTTTAGAAAACAAACCCAGCTATCCAATTTGTTTTACTTTATGCAATCCTTTAATATTTATTAACAATGATCTTGGCAATGAAGTGTGTACAACATCTACTCCTCGATAAAAAGAAGGGGAATTGGGATATCATTCAGGGGGCCAGATTACCTTTGTAATGTACATATAATGCACTGAAATATTTTGTAGCATTTTCCCCAAGGATATTTACCACAATATAGTGTTAATTATGGAACTGTTAAAAAGAGAAAAGGAAATTAAGTGAGGATGTGAGGAAAATGCAAAATGCTCTTGAATGATTGTTGGCAACAGATGGGGAGTCAATGAGGTAGAGAGATACAGACATTTTATCCTCAAATGACAAAAATTTTTAAAAGGGAAGCCCTCAAAACATGAATACAAAGTTTCATTCACAGTTCTAGCCAGGTGTCAGGAAGCAAGACTCACAGATGAAATGAAAAAATACTTAACTTTTATATAACTGAAACACTTTAGTCCCCTAAATTCTTTAATAGTATTCTTAATAAGAAATCAGTGGACTATTTTTGCCCAACAATAACTCAACAATTTACAAACAATATCCATTTTCCTTATCATTAAGTAATTAATTATATTTTCTAATCTATTACGCTTTGATTGCATATCGAGTCATCCATCCAGATCATTTTGATCCTGTCATTCCCAATTAATCATGCCTGTTTGCTGGAGATAGTTATTCTTGAAAACTGTCATGAATATATTATTATTATAATGTAACATTTCTCGTGTTGTTGAATAGATTATCTTATTTGGAAGCACATCTCTACAATACTTTACCTGTGATCATAAACACTTTTTCAATAGTTCAGGTAATTTCTAAAACAAATTTTAAAATATGGAGTCTTTTAAGCATGCACAAAGAAGGTATTTGCTCCTTGGGTATGAGGTGTACTTTTCAGGTTATTGTTGCATTAGGAAATTCTTGCTTTATCAAATGATTCTGGAATTCTTGTTTTAGTCACCTATACAATACAACTTGTTCAGTGTCTACTATTTGCCAGGCTCTGAGTCTGGCCCTGGGAATGCAGTAATAAATTCTGCTGACACACTTTCTGACCTAGCATTGCTTCTCTTCCAGAAGAAAAGTTCCTTAAACTTTGATTTTTGAGTCCACAACACGATATTCAATTTGAAAATCATCAATAGTGACAAACCATTATTTCACTTTTGACAATTAATTTCCTAGTAAGGGAGTATGGGAGGAAAACACAGTGGCCTAATAGCTATGAGTTATTTTAAATAAAATTTTGTGAAACACATAATGGACTTTCATTTTTAACTGCAGTGTAAATAAAATACAGTGAACATAGAAGCAGGTTCTGAAGGAAATTCCAGAAGTAACTGCAGAATTATTTGTGCAGAGACATCTCTGAGCTGCTATCTATTCCCCAGACCCAGCCGTTGAGGGCAATGGCTGAGCTGCTCCTTCCTTTCCCTGGGATCAACCAGAACACAATTCTGGGTGCACAGCAGGTGCTTAAATATTCTCGATATCAGTGAATATCAAAACTTCAACTCATGGTCCTCCCAAACAGAAGACAGGATCATAAAACAAAACAAAAACAAAATAAAATGAAATAAAACAACCATTATTGGTATTAATGGAAGCTTTGACTAGATATAGTTTCTCTATTTCCTATGAAAATAGATAAAACAAAAAATAGAGGACAGCATTAGCGTTGATATCCGGATTCTTTTTCTAATCATAAATTTGCCATCTCTCTGACCATACATCTGGGAAAATGTCACTTTCAATCTACTCTCTTTAGAAAAGCCTTTGTAACCCTTGGGGTGAGATGGAAATTCATTACTATTGAATACTTTGAAATCCTCAACTCACCAATGACCTATAATTTGTATTTCTAGTGGTTATTAGTATTAGTAGTAGTATTCAAGGCCCACAATATTAGTTATTAGTATTCAAGGCCTACAATGTTGGTCAAAAATATGAGTCTCAGAGTCAGTTTCGTAACACGGAAAAGAGAAGATGAAAACTGAACTGTGTACATATGAGAAAAGTATTCAACATGAAAGAGACAAATGCTCCAATAGAAAAATACAAGAGGTTTATAAAAATGCATAAAAGACACACAAAATAACCATAAAATATCAACTATTCAATCATACTAGAAATCAAAGTTGTGCAAGTTAAATAAAGAGGTAATATTTTCATATAGCCAATGGGCAAAATTATAAAGAGACATGTCAGTGAGGCTGTGGGAAAATGGGCTCACACATATACTGCATAGAGAAGATATATGTGGCCATTCCTAATGGGCAATTAAGCATTATTTATCATTAAAAGTTTATTTGGACTTTGGCTTCAATATGGCAATTTGTGCCAATATATCAATATATTTTATCTCTCTCCTATATTTCATTTGAAATGGTATCAAAATAAGAGACATTGTGTATTAGTGCCAAATAAAGTGGAGAATGGAATTGACCCTCTTATTTTTAATGAGATGGAAGTGGTGGAAGTGGTTAGGATAAAACTTTATGAGGTCTACACATATTATGGGTGCATAGCTACTTTTCGTATATATATATATGTCTCTTCTGTGGATTCAGACTCACTGAGATTTTTGCTGCTTAAAACTTGTCCCATAGTTCCAAAGTTGTGCTCTGAAATAATTGGGAAGGTTGCAATATTGTGTTTCTTTCTTTCTTTTTCATCAGTGACTTCAATATCATAGTTAGGCTTTGCTTGTTATTTCCAAGTGACAAATAGCTGAAGACCATCCTCTTTTGGAAGCAACTAGGTAAATTTGAGTGAGGTAGAAGTGAGGGCAGCAGATCATGGTGGCGCCACACTTCTGGGCCGCCTCATCAAGTAGAAAAACAATCTACAGAGACCAGAGAAGGGAGAAGAGGGGAAACAAGGCAGATATCAGAAAACGGTCAGAGTCTGATTTGCAGTTTTCCCATGGCCAGATTTTTTATTTGGCCTTGAAGACTTTTTGAAGTCATATTTAATATGAATTCCAAAAATATCTAAAAATTCATTTTCAAAATCTCTCTTTTTTTTTAAACTGAATTCTAGATACTGAACATACTGTGGTATGTGTGTGTATGTGTGTGTGTGTGTGTGTGTGTGTGTGTGTGTGTACAGAAATAGAGAGCGATATGGGTATGGATATTATAGTCTCATTTAACCTCACAACACACTTTTCGGGTAGGTTTCTAAGCTCATTTTACATACAAGGAGGCTAAGAAAGGCCACAAAGAAGAAAGTGGAAAAGCAGAAACTAAATCATGGTTCTTATTCATGAAACAATTGGAGATTTCAATGCTCACAGGCTATTTGATGGAAATAATAAATTATTTTTTGTTTTATATCTGATAATAATACTGTCATTTTTTTTTAAATAAAATGAGTTCCCATTTTTGGAATTACATACTAAAAATTTACAGATGATATGATTTCTGCAATTCATTTGAAACTGATCTGGGGGAGCAGGGTTGGATGGGGGTTCAGGATGGGCCAGGATTGGCCAGAACTGATAGCAGCAGGGTCCAACATGGTAAATACAAGAAGTTTTAGCATGTCATCCTACTTATGTGTACACTCAGAATTCTCCATTATAAAATGTTAAAGCAATAACAAAACTAGATCTTTCTTCTTTAATGCCAATGCTTTAAAACACAATAATTCCTTTATTATTATTACTTGCAAAAAAATCACAATGTCTGTTTTTTGGGAATTGAATCATTTCTCCTGGATTTTTGTTCCAATACCTATATCAACAAAAGTTAAATTAAGCCGTTTTTCTTTATCTACTACTATGTAATTTAAGTTTTAACTGAAGTTTGGCAAACATGTAAAGAAACAAACAGATCATGTATTTTTTTCCCAATAAGGTAGTTTGGGATCACAGAATTCACATGCTAAAATATGCTACTGTCATTTCTATTGACAAGGAAGGTAAATAATTTTGGAAAAAAAAAAGATTCTCTGGTTATAATGTCTCGTTTAATCCTCACCTCTAAACTCATTAACTGACTGACTTAGTGATGGATCAGTGTTGCACTGAGGCTTATAATCAAGAAAGCTGGTAATAATGCCATCAAACCCTTATGTATTGTGTGATTGGGTGTCAGCTTAGAGGTTGATTAGTCATATTTTAAGCAGAATATGTTCATCTGCATAGGTATGGTGAGATGCAAATCTGATTTAATTTTAGTGATGTGAAATCTATAACTTCTGTTACCCTATTTCAGTCTGCTTTGATGCCAGAAAATGAATGCATTGTTTGTGAAACAGCCTCAAACACGGGTCTGACTGTAAAGAACCTAAAATGCAACTGAGGTAATAAAACAATGGAAAATCGTAACAACAAATGAGAAAGTCAAGGTGTGTGGAAGAGACTGGAACCAGGGCAGGGTCTATTGCAGAGCAGTTGGCCTCATGAGTGGCTGCTCCAGGTTAGTCATTTGAGGGAAGGATCCCAGGGATTCTCTCAGGGAGGCAGGTCTGGACTGGGGGCTGCAGGCAGAGAATGAGATGGGGCCCTGGGTGCAGAAGGCTGAGATGGTGGGGACCACTGAGGACCACAAATGCTCCAAAGCATGACTTGGGTTCAGTGCTCTAGTGAGAAGGAGCATTTCGGTAGCTAGTAGTCCTGGAAGGCACTGGAAGTCTGGAAGAAAGCTGAAAAAAAATGGGGCGGTAAATGCAAAAAGAGGAGTTGCAGAGACAAAGCTGGCTGTGAGGCACCTGGAGTGCAACATTTAAGGTGGTGCTGGCTCTTAGGGGCTGACCCTGCACTTGCATTCACTGAGAATGAGGACCTCCTTAAACTTTGTGTCCTGGGTGCCTCCTTGTGTTTGCCCCTTACACCTTGAACAAACTTCACCCAGGATAACATTTTGCTCAGAACTAACACTGTGCATTCTGAGTAATTTTAAATGCACCATTAAAAATAGATCCAATTTCAGATTTCATTACATTAATACTTTATATAAATATATCAGATAGCTATTTATCTAATTTACCTATCATCTATCCAATTTGTAAAAAAATCAATAATATTATACCAAATCAGTACAGAAAAAAGAGAAACAATCTTTTACTCACAAATATTTCTTAATAATTAGAATATTCAGTTGGTTTGCCTACTTTGCACCAGTAGATAAATAAAAATTCACCATTTTCCCCAACTATTACTAAGAATATCTTTGATTGAAATACAAAGATAAAACATCAATCTATAGAATTCTTCTGAATGTGGCCCACTGTCTGGTAGGGGAAAGACAAAATGTGCATAGTTAACAATGAAAGAAATTGAAAAGTGTCACATGATAAATATGGAATTGTGAACATAATTAATAACACCAAAGTATATATTTGAATGTGGTTAAAGGGGGGAATTTTAGGTTGTATTTAGTTACCAGAATAAAAATTAAAAGAAAAACTTTGGGAAGAAAATGAAATTAAAAGACAAATAGACATCTATTTATCATAGTGGTGCACTCAGATGGACCAGATTTCAAAAATCAACTAGGAAAATTCTATTTCAGTAATCTTTCAAAATGTATAAAAAAATGAATATTTATTCTCATGACAGTTTGTCCAAGAAACGTTATAAATTTTGTTACAACTTTTGTTTCTTCTTATTTTCTTGCATTGGTTGAAGACTCCAGAATTATATGTTCCTCACATTTCAATTCATTCATCCACAAAACATTCTAAACCACCTGCCTTTTTAGAGACTGACAATTATATTTTAGGTTCTTACTTGGTGTTCTGGTTCACTAGAGCTGCAACATGCCAGAAATGAATTGGCTTTTATAAAGGGGGTTTATCTGGTTACAAGTTTATAGTCCTAAGGACACAAAAGTGTCCAAACTAAGGCATCAACAAGGTGATACCTTCACTGAAGAAAGGCTGATGGCGTCTGGAACATCTCTCTCAGCTGGGAAGGCACATGGCTGGCGTCTGCTGGTCCTTTGCTCCTGGGTTGCGTTTCAAAATGGTTTTCTTCAAAATGTCTATCTATCTCAGCTCCTCCTGGGGCGTTTTGCCCTCTCTGCTCTGTGTGTGAGCTCTCTTTAAAGGACTCCAGTAAACTAATCAAGAAACATCCTAAATAGGTGGGGCCACACTTCCATGAAAATAATCTAATCAAAAGATTCCGACCTAATCAAAAGACTAATAAATCTGCCGCCACAAGATTGCATTAACTAATACGGCTTTTCTGGGGAACATAGTAGATCCAAACTGACACACTTGGTTGGTTTGTTGTTCAGATTTTCAATTCCATCTTGAGGCAATTTTATTTATGAGTTTTCTTAGCAAAATCTCCAGTTAATCATTATTTCAAAGTTTATTGCAATTACTGTTTTTTATTTGAGACATAAATGAATTATCCATGTGTAATTTATGCCAATAATTTAAAAACTGGGTTCTAACCTGTAAATGTTAATAAACAATTACAGAAAAAAGGAAAAAAAAATTTACTTGAACAGCAAATGTTTGGGAAACATGTAGTCAAAGCAAGTACATATGTTTATTTCCTTCACAATATTTGGAATGATAGGGAATTTACCTAGTGACAGACATTGTTTTAATTGCAGGAGAGGAAGAAGATGCAGGATTCTAATAATTTATTTCACAAGAAAGCTCTCACTGCTTGGCACACCCTATGCCAAACACTTTTGTGAATCCTAGTTACTAGATATCCATGGGTAACAGGTCAGATCTAGATTCTCTGCCATACCAGCTTTCATTTTCCTCTCTAGGTATTCTTTTTACATTAAAGTGTCCTCTGAAATAGCAATAGCATGAAAAGTTTTTATTTTCTATTTCTTATTTTTTGCCTGTGTTAAATGAGATCGTGGATTCATAGTAAGGACTGATGGTTGATGACTTTGGAAGTTAGATGGGGAAAATTATGCAGATGAAAGTGAACAGGTCAAACCAAGGAGAGGCAATCATTTGGAGGACTGTTCCTCTCCTACAGGCTTTCTGCTTTTTTGATCAAGACTTAGGCATTATCAAGTGATTCTCCTCCAGCTTTCCTTAGGAGAGCATGATCTTACTCTTCAGAAAAATGGGAATTTCTGTGCTGCTACATAATATCTTTTGCAAGGGAAGGAAAACTGAAAACACAGAGTTGGAATATTTCCCAGCTGGGTTGTGAAAAAAATCACATATAAAAGCATAGTCCCACAGAACAGATTGTCCAAAATAAATTCTCTGTATTTCCAAGAATAACGATTAGAGAAAAGGGATTCGTAAAACAAATGTATTGTTAATCATACTTCATATAAGGTGATTTTTAAAAATTCCAGTTTGTTCAAAGAAACAACACAGGCTGATCAGTAATCTCTGTCAAATTCTTCCATAGCAATTCATCCCCCAAATAAAAATCTTCCCTAGTTTTCATACCAAACCAAAATACCTTAAAACAAATGCTTGTGACTAGATTATAATCTTTTTGCATTTGAGTCTGTATCTTAAAATTTGATGCCTCTTCCAGTGTTTAAAATAATGCTAAGCAATCTCTTAGAAGTAGAAAACAACTTTAAAAAAGGAAATGTTAACAATATGTCTTTTTCATACAAATAACTGACTTATAATTCTATCTTCTAATTCGCATGAATAATGAGGGTTCAAGTCAGTGTTTTGTGGTCCTTTCACATGGATGGTGATTTACACTCGATTCACAATTATGAATGGTGATGGGAAATATGTTTTCAAGCTCATAAGTAGAAATTATTTGATACTAATGAATAACCACTTGACTTTCAATTATCCACCATTTTAGATTCTTCTCAAACTAACTTTGATTTTCCAACTTTCTGTGTTGCAAGTCTTCAAATTAAACACTTTACTCCAGGGGATGAATTGGTGTTTTGTTGCTGCTTGAATCCATTTTGCTCATCGTCACTTTCAGGTGATGTCTTTTTCCTCCTTTCCAGCCATTCACGTCTTATCCATCTCTCAAGACCTACCTAAAATTCAATATTTTCCATAAAGAGATGTGCTATAAACCCTTTGAAAACACAAGCAATTGTACAGTGGACAGATTTAAACATGATACTATGGGAAGAGCGTAGACTAGGAGTCAGAAAAGTAGACTTAAATCTTGGCTTCATTAAAAGTTCAGTGACGATGAGTAAACTGATGAACAGATCTGAGACTCAGTTTTCCTATTTGTTAATTGAGGATGCAAATAACAAGTATTCACAATTAGTATGAGGATTAAATGCCATGTTGAAGCAAGAAATATAAGAGAAACTAGGAAATGCAAATTATTGCACATATTTACTTCACTGTCTATACACATGCATATGGTAAGCATTAACAAATGTCAATCTCCTCTCCCCACCTCTTCTCATTTGAAGAATATGTATCATACTGCTATGTCACACATGTGTGTTTACGCACATGCTTTATAGCATTTGTACAGAATCATAAAACAGAATTTTCACAGTAAATGTTCTGCTGATTTTGACTAATTCCCGAAACAAAATTTGTCAGTCCTTAACAATGATAGGGAAAATGGAAAATGGAAAAAGCAGAGAAAGTTAGATTTGAATCAAATATTACAACTATTATTTATGGCATATCAATGTATTTTCCCATGTCTTCTTGTAGACTCTTTTGGACATCTAAAAGATTGACATTGTTTCTAAATATATTTAATCCCCAAAGCTCCATTGATTTTGGTTGAATAGAAGGAGCTAGTTTGGATAAATCTGGACCCCACTTGGGCCAAGGTCCCAGTTTTTTTAGCAGTGCACATTCAGGGAATTCTGTGAGCAATTCTATTTATCTAAGAGTTCAGCCTCGCACTCAAGTTTGCAGGTGCAGCTGTAAATTTCAGGTGATTTACAGAGTGGGAAGCACACCAAATCTGAAATTATAATGGAGCTCAAGGCTCACAGCATCTTTTGTTAGATGCTCTGGTTTTATGATTTTGGGTGGGTACCACCACATTTTTTCTTCCAAGTGCAATAAAAAACTGATGCTGTACAAGCTGAAAAGCTTAACAACCACTTTACCTTTATTGAATCTGTAGCTAATGTACTGAAATAGCAGGAGTTTTGCTGCAAATGTAATTTGCGTTTTTGTCTGGGCATCTCTTCATGCCTTAAAATTGGGTTTGCATTGAGCACACATAAGTTATCTAAATGATCTAAAGATATAGATACAGGGGTCAACCTCAGTGTTGCTGACAGACTCCCACCTAGACTCAATGAGAAGGAAGACGGGTCTAGAGATCATGGAGATTGCTCTTCTAGAAGGCATCCTTCTGGATTAATTATAACTTTAGATAATTCCTTAATCTCCCCAGGGCTCAGTTTTCTTATCCATAATTTGACAAAGTTAGAGTAGGCGACCCTTGGGTTCCTTCAAAGCTAAGAAGTGTTCTCGTCTAAGGAAACTTGCATGCTTCATTTTCTTTGAACCTCTCGCCATGTTTCCTGAAGATCCTGTCCCCAGTGTGATGCTATCTTCCAGGGATGTGGTAAATTAAACATAATTTTTTGATCGTGAACTATGCTTCAACTTTGACTGTACCTGCTAATCACACAGGAAAATAACTAAGTGCGGGACACTGTTATCGAGTTCTGACTTGGCGGGCCTGGGCCAGGGGAACTGATCAGCCCCTAGGAAAGGTAGTGGGGCACGGGTGGTAGCGCCCTCCACGGCCCCCCGGGCTTGAGAAAGTGGAGCCGAATGCAGGCCCCATTTCCTCACCCCAAAGTACAACCGTTGGGGAGGGCTTGCCGGAGAAAACCCCTCCCCGTGCCTTACCCGCACCCTCCACCCTCTTCGTTACCGGAGCAACTCCCGCCCCTTTTCAAACAACCTCCGCACCCTCTCAGAACCAATCCAAGCCTTTAACCTCTACAGCTACCCCGCCCTCTATACCGCCGGATATAAGCTTGTACTCTCCCCTAATAAACTCTCTTGGCTTCTTCACCCTAAAAGAAACGTGTCCCGCCTGTTCCTTCTCGCCGCCCTCCACACCTTGCACGCCTCTGCCGGGGACCGGGCCCAGTCCCCCGCCTCGCCCTCGCCTCCGGGAAAGAGTCCCCGCCGCCGGTACCCTCCGAGCAATCCCGAGAGCCTAGGATTTAGCAACCGGCCGCCACCCCCCCCAGACGAGTCAACTGCGACCGCAACTGGCGCCCAACGTGGGGCTCGAACCCACGACCCTGAGATTAAGAGTCTCATGCTCTACCGACCCTGGGATTAAAAGTCCTCTCCACGCAGCGGTCCAGTAAAACCACCCGCTCGCCCGGACGCCTCTCCAACTCCCCTTCTCCTCGCCTGCAAGATGATGCATCACAACCAATCTGGATCCCGGGAAAAGCAATCCGACCCGCCACCAGCAGCCAAACGGCCGACAAGACGAGAACGCCACCGTCTCCGCAGCCTAGCATACCAGATGACAACCTTACAACTGGACCAGGAAGGCCGTCCGAGAGCACCCCCGGAGAGGCCTGAAAACTCGCAAGAGGAAAGACAAGAAATTGTCCAAATCATGCGCCTATACAGACAAGCAAAAGCCAGCCCCCTACACCTTCACAACCCTCACCCAAGCATAGCTTCTCTTCTAATAGCCATGTTGGCCCTCGCCTCTTCTACCCAGGCCAACCCCCACCAGCCTTGGAAGTGGACCCTTGTGCGTTGGGAAGACTCCAAAATAATTCTTTACATTACCACAGCAGGATCCCCCTCCTTTGTTTTTAATGCCACTGATCTGTTCCCCTCTCCTAATCCAAAACCTATTGGTTATCCAGGCAGCCTAAATACACAAAATTATTATATGTGTCCATCTTCAAATCCTGGAAAATCATACTGCAATTCCCCCTATGAGTACTACTGTGCATACTGGGGGTGTGAAACATTAGCCACTGGCTGGAAACCTTCTGTCCCTGACAAATTTCTAAATCTTACAGTAATCCCTTATACTTGCCTAAACTCAGGCAATCGCTATTTCGACAGGTACCTTTGTCCTAAAAGGCTAATGCTCACCGTACAAAACCCTACCGATACGTCTTGGCTCATGGGTCGAACCTGGGGCTTCCGAATTTATCTAGCGGGGTCCAATCCGGGATCCCTCATTCTCATAAAAAAGGAAGCAGCTCAACATTCATCTTCGGGCATTGGCCCCAATAAAGTCATTAACCCCCTTTCTCCACAGCCCTCCAGCCGCACCTTAGCTTCAACCAGCCGCACCTCAGCTGCAAACAACGCATCGCCAACCCCACCACCCCAACCTTTTCTACCCCCCTCTCATTACTCCTCTCCCCTCTTCAGCCTTATCCAAGCAACCTTCACCTCACTAAATGTCTCCTACCCCAATCTTACCTCCTCTTGTTGGCTTTGCCTCTCCACCTCTTCCTCACTGTATGAGCCCGTCGCCTCCAACCTCTCCTTTTCAGAAAATGCAGAAGACAACCCCTCGGAATGCAATTGGAATACCTCAGCCGTCCCCCTAACCTTTCATTCAGTCTCCTTTACAGGAAAGTGCATCCGCCCTCGCTCAAGTAACTCTCCCAACCTCACAGCCTGTGCCAACTACTCATCTCCCAGCAGCTCTGCAAAATTTCTCATTCCTCATAACTCCTCCCAATGGCTCTGCTCCTCTACAGGGCTTACCCCCTGCCTTAACGTGCAGACCCTCAATACAACTCATGAAACTTGCCTCCTAATTGTCCTTATCCCTAGGGTCCTATACCACAGCGAGGAAGACTTCTTCCTCCGCCTGGAAAGAACTACAGCTTCTGCCCCCCTGCAAAAGCGAGAACCCATCACCGCCCTCACGATTGCCTCCCTCCTAGGTCTTGCAGGCGCTGGCACCGGAATCGCTGCACTAGCCAGTCAAGGCTCCGCCCTAACTCACCTCTGGGCGGCTGCTGACGAGGACATTCATCACCTACAAGACGCTATTTCCCATCTTAAAAATTCTGTCAATTCCCTCTCTGAGGTCGTGCTCCAAAACCGCCGAGGTCTCGACCTTCTCCTCCTCAAAGAAGGAGGCCTTTGCGCCGCCCTAGGAGAAGAATGCTGTGTATATGCCAATTCCACAGGTCTCGCCGAAGACAGCCTAAAAAAGGTCCGAGAGGGACTAGAACAACGCAAAAGAAACCGTGAAACCACCAACTATTGGTCCCACATCTTTACCCCCCTCCTCCCATACCTCCTCCCTCTCATCGGCCCCCTACTAATGATTATTCTAGCTCTCACCCTAGGGCCCTGCATTATCCGCAGAATTGTCCAGCTTGCTAAGAACCAAGCCAATGCTGTCTTTTCATCATTTGTGCAAGTCCAGTATCAACAACTTGCCTCCACTGAAGAAGCTGACCCTCCGCAACGTCGCCACCCTCGTCCATCCCGCAAGCAGCGAGGCCCCTCTCGAACGCCCGGGCGCCACACCAACGTCGAGCTCCAGCCTCTCTAACTACCATCTACCCCTATCCCTTCCCCCACCTCCCCTTTCCCTCATCCCTTGGCGGATCTCTCCGGTAAGCTTCTTCCTCTAATTAGAAAAGAAGGGGGAAATGCGGGACACTGTTATCGAGTTCTGACTTGGCGGGCCTGGGCCAGGGGAACTGATCAGCCCCTAGGAAAGGTAGTGGGGCACGGGTGGTAGCGCCCTCCACGGCCCCCCGGGCCTGAGAAAGTGGAGCCGAATGCAGGCCCCATTTCCTCACCCCAAAGTACAACCGTTGGGGAGGGCTTGCCGGAGAAAACCCCCCCCCCCTCCCCCGTGCCTTACCCGCACCCTCCACCCTCTTTGTTACCGGAGCAACTCCCGCCCCTTTTCAAACAACCTCCGTGCCCTCTCAGAACCAATCCAAGCCTTTAACCTCTACAGCTACCCCGCCCTCTATACCGCCCGATATAAGCTTGTACTCTCCCCTAATAAACTCTCTTGGCTTCTTCACCCTAAAAGAAACGTGTCCCGCCTGTTCCTTCTCGCCGCCCTCCACACCTTGCACGCCTCCGCCGGGGACCGGGCCCAGTCCCCCGCCTCGCCCTCGCCTCCGGGAAAGAGCCCCCGCCGCCGGTACCCTCCGAGCAATCCCGAGAGCCTAGGATTTAGCAACCGGCCGCCACCCCCCCCCAGACGAGTCAACTGCGACCGCAACTAAGATTGCAAACACAGGAAACATGTGACTTTTATGATTCTGGAGTTTTACTTCAGGTTGAATCATATTGCGCCATGCATTCTCAAGGAGATTTCATTTTTTCTAATCCTATTAGATTTAACTATTCAGATTTTCCATGTGCCACACTTTATGCTCAAGAACTTCACCTGTATTGTTGAATATCATCCCAACAGTCTTACTGAAGGTCACACAAAAAATAAGCAGACCATTGATCCCAACTCTAATCTTCTAATGCCAAACATAGCAGCCTTTCCCAAAACTTTTTCTATTTACTCATGCTTCTTGTACACCTAACACAAACAGAAGTCTCCATTCAAGCTCGGCTCCTACCATAGTCCCAGCACTGTTCCATCCTCAAAGTCATCTTTGTTCTCTGCCATTGTTTATTGTCCTTCTCTTCTAGACATTCTTCAATCCCCTGATGATGCAAATTTTAGCCTGTGTCAAGGTCATGAGTTCTTTCTAATGGTTATATCAGATTCCATCTGTTCCCCTTCTTTTAGCAAAAATTTTGGATACACTTTTCGGCTTTCATGTTATTTACTAAATTAGTGTTTGCCTATAAGCTCCTTGTAGAGAAAAGGTTATTTTTCTGGCCACACAGTAGATTTATAATAATTATTGATTAGTCCTGCATTCAATAAGAATTTCAACATCCTTGGCCCTGAAATATGCAAATATGAAGAAGGAACTCAAAGTGTGGGATGGGGGGACAGACCCTCAAATAAAAGAAAACACTCTATCATCCAATTCGTGACTAAAGTTGCCTAAAATGTTATGGTAAGAACAAATGTGGAAAAATAACTTTGTGGAGGGTTTAGTAGGTTAGAGAAGATATTGATGAAAAGACTGGGAATTAGTGAAAACATGAGCTTTTTTTAAGACTGGGAAAGACTTTGGTGTTAGAAGAAATAATGCATGCAAAAGCAGAGCATATGTATGGGTTACTCTGGGGCAAAAAACAAACAAACAAAGAAAACAGGGGTTCTATGCAGTAAATATATACTAAAGCTTGTTGAATGGTGAGCTTGATGAGACTGATTCATAACTTGGTACCAGTCTGTTGGAAACTTTAAGCTCAAAAGTCTGGATTTTATCTTGGGTGCCCCTAAAGGTTTTGTTTCATGTTTAACAGAGGTTTGATGTGATCAGACATGGTATCAGAAAGATAAGGCTGGGTATAGTGTGAAAGATGGCTTGTGGAGGGAGGTGTTGTCACTAATGGAGTCATGGTGTCGAAAGAGAGCTAAAAAAAATTGATTCAAGTGATGTTCAAGCAATATAATCAACAGGACCAAATTGAATTGAGACAGGCTCTGGATCCCCCTAGAGTTTCTTTCTTTCCTTCTTTCTCTTTTTTAAATACAGGTCTGCCTTTATTTAAACATCCAAATTGTTGTGTGTATTTGTCACCATCTAAATAGAACTCAAATTGCTTTCTTGCTGATTTTTTCTAGGACAAGGACTCTTGCCTGTTCAGTTATGGATGATTTTCCAGGAAATGCTACCCATGACATATACTTTACAGTTACTCTCTATAGTACCACCTGAAATTGGCTAAGTGGTGAATCCTGAATGCGCAGTAAACATTTATTTTTAACTAAAAAGAAGAAAGATCTTAAAAGTAGTACTCCAGACTCTCCACCATGGTGAATGTCAGGCATGTAATACAACAGCAGCAAAAGTGCATTAAGATAAATCCCAGATGCAGTTATTTTCCAGAGGGCAAAGAAAACAAAAATAAAAATACAGGATTGTGTTGACTTTCTGTAAGATCAATGCAGCTGCAGTGCTACATCTGATCCTACGTGATGTTAATATACCATACACGGTATCCAAAAGATTTTATTTCCTCAATGCCAAAACTGGATATTGGTGAAAACTTAGAAGCATTTACTTCTCAAAATTTCAGATGCTCTTTCTTCCATCCTTTAAAGGGTTTCAATAGTTAGCGTAATCTTTCATCATGGTTTGTCTTTAGCAGTAGCCACCCTGGTTTGGCAATCTTAAAGCCTTCATACTTCTACTCTTTCCTGACAGTTACTTCTTGATTTTTGTTCAGAGTTGCAATTAACTTCCCAGGAGAAGAGTTATGAGTAATCCAAGGCAATCATGGCAGAACATTTCCCATTGCTACATTTACTTTCACAGCTTCTTGTGAAAGTATGGGCCAATGAGAGGTTAGCACTATACTTTTAGGAAGCCTCCCAGAAGCTTTGCCTGTCTGATAAAAGATGTGCTGAGAGTTTGCTTTTACTTTTCTGCAACCCACACATAAATCTTTGAATGGAGTCATGGCACCTACTGTAGTGACAGTCATCTTTCAACCATGAAGTGACAAGCACAATGACTAAATCAATAAGGATGGTGGAACAACGGATCCAGAGGTGTGCTTGTAAAACATTCTCGGAAGCAGGGAAAGAAAACCTGGATTTCTAGCCTTTGCCCATTTTAATGATGTAAATATCTCCACTATGACCAGATTTGAGCTACCAATCACTGAATGACGAACTTGAGCTACTGAGCCTGCTTTAGGCCACCTATCTTCAGACACTTTATTAAATTATTTAAAAAAATATTGAGAACCTACATGTAGGAACTACTCAAGGCATTTGGGAGACATCTGTGAGCAAAATAGAAAAAAAAAAAATGGATCCCTGCCCTTATGGAACTGAAAGTCTTGAAGAGAGATACAGACGATATGGTTATGTGCTATAACCATAACTCATAGCCGAGTCATATAACATTTTGGTAGGTATTATAAAAATGGGAAAGGAGGATAAAGAGAGAGTCTGGTGGGCAGAGGAGACAAATTGCAGTAATGAATAAGATGGTGCAAGTAAGACTTATTTGGATGGTGACATTTGACTGAGATTTGAAATAGAACATTCCAGGCAAAGAGAATTTTTAGAGAAGAAGCTATAAGGTGGAAGCCTTAATGGCCATCAGAAGCAAAGTGAGGAAGGGGAGAGGACAGAGGTAACAGGCCTGAGATCATGAAGCCATTGTAGGCCTCCAGTTGTAAGACAGTGAACCTCATTCCTGAAATAACGGAGGAAAGTTACTGCTTCATACCTAGGACAAAGACTGATGGTTATAAATGCCCTGCCTCATACTCTTTAACAGTCCTTCAAAACTAACTCTTTTCATTCTGGAGATTATTCTTATTACATAGCTATCCCTTTGTAGTTTTTAGTGTATTGGAATAGCTAGAAGGAAATACTTGAAGCTGTTGAACTGTAATCCAGTAGCTTTGATTCTTGTAGATGATTGTATAGTTATATAGCTCTTAGGTGCGACTGTGTAATTGTGAAAACCTTGCAATGGACACTCCCATTATCCAGCGTATGAACAGATGAGTAAGAAAATAAAGACAAAAAGTGAATAAATAATGGGGGGGGAGGGGATAAGAGATATGGGAGGTTTTGGGTGTTCTTTTTTTTATTTTTATTACAATTTTTTTTTTTTTTTGGAGTAATGAAAATGTTCAAAAGTTGACTGTGGTGATGAATGCACCACTACATGAAGATACTGTGAACCACTGATTGTACACATTGGATGATTGTCTGGTATGTGAATATATCTCAATAAAATTGCATTAAAGACAAAAAAACTAAATCTTGCTGTGTGAGATTAATTTCCCCTTAGGACTTAGAATATTACACACACACACACACAAAATACATATAGACTCATAGCTATTAAAATTGTAGAAAATGTCCACTTTATCATTAATCAACAGTAAAATCATATCAAACACTTTATAAAATCGCCTTTAAAACCAAACAAAATTTCAGACTAACTTCTGGGAAAAGACTAGTGGTAGAGAAAATGCAGATAGCTTACACTAGCCTTTTCCTTTCCCCTTCACACTCTGTTTAATGAAACCATCAAAGGCATGTAAAAAGTCAGATGGTTTTTGGTCAGCATCAAAATAAATACTAGCCAAGACTACCATCAACATGCCCTCAGTGTCAAAACATTTTCTGAAGAAATGCAGATGAGTCTAGAATGTGGGTGTGAGGCCATTCTTGACGACAGGAAGAGAAGTCACCTCCCTCTTGGAACTTTTATGTACCGTGTGGGCTGTGAGCGCTTGGTAAGAGCGCCCCCTAGCGGGAGTGGCTTCCAGGGACGCATACGTAATGCTACTTGAAGGGTGGGAAACAATAGAACAACTTCATTTAGATAAAGCCAATTCTGGAATTTTATAAAGTGAGGAATTAAAATAGGCAATTCATAGAAGAATTACCAGACTCTGGTAATCACTCAGTTACTCTGGTAATCAACGAAACATAAATTAAGAAAAAATGAGATTTGTTCTTTTTATTAATTTATATATTTACAAATCAATATTATGTTGAACATAATATATTATAATATATTTGAAGTGCAGGTTAAGAGAGTATCTTGTATGCTTAAGTGTAAATATTGAAATAGGTGCATCTATTGCTAAGAAAAATTAAGCCATGTGTCTTAATTTTAATTTTAAAAGCATTAAAACTATGCCAAGAATTTATCTTAGAAATGTAATTTCTAGGAGTCACTATTAAAAGTTTAATACTACTTTATTCTTGGAAATTTGTCTACAAACATCCTTTTAATAGGAAAAAATTAAACAACCTAAAAATTTAATTGGTTAATGCTTAAAATAAATTACTGTTTATCAATGAAATATCTTATTGTCATTAAAAACAGTAAATTTCAAAAGACTTGGAAATATGTACCATTAAGCTAAATATGTGTTGTAAATCTATGTAGTGTTTTTGTTTAAAAAAACATACACATGCAAATATGAAATATGAAATAAAGGATATACGGTATAGCAAAGTTTAGAATTCATCAAACTGGTAATATTTTGCACAATTTTTTATTGTTTGTTTTCTTGCTTTTCTCTCTTTCCTTACAAATTTTCAAAACAAAAAAAATGCTTTATTCTCTTACTAAAAAATAATTAAAACAAAAAAGATTATAGCAAAGGCTTTTCAACTTGGTAACAAAATACATTTCTTTTAATGTTTAAGAATATAAATGTTTTCATTACCCTTTTTTTATGAAACACATGAATTAGTAAACATTAAAGACTTTAGACATGCCTGGGCCTAAGACTGAGAACTTTGGTTCCCAAATAAATGCCCTGCATCATTTTGGGGGCCAGAAAAGGAGAAATGTACTGTTACTGCTTTTGGAAACCTAATTTTATGTAGCAGTTCTGCCTCTTTCCTTGGGTTTTATGAAATGCTCTTGTAAACATGTTTTAATTGATTCCTTTTAATTCAATAATATTATTAAATTGTTCTCCTGTAATGGGAAAATAAGCGTTTACTTTCGGCCTTACGAGAACAGACAACAAAGTGTCCCAACAATGAAGAAATAAGTGACCTTTTGAGAATAAATTTATGAAAAGACAAGATTTAAATGAGCAATTGGGTAATTTCCTCCAACAAAGGAATGCAGTGCAGCTTCAGGGAATTTTAGCATGTCTTAAGTTTCTATCAAACACAATTTTTACATTACCATTGCAAGAATATTTATAACGACTTATCTGAATGCAAAAGAAAATGAGAAACTGATGTCCATCCAGTTCTAGAGGGTTCTACATTACTCTGCAGTAGGTTCAGTCGGCTTGATCAACTCTAACAGGTTTATTCCTTTGGTGCCAATGGATGTATCACATTATGATAGCCTGAGGTCATCAAGCATATGAAATTTTGCTTTGAAAGCTGGTCTTTGATTGTAAACTGGACTTCTTTGGAAATTTCAAATTATAATGAGATTGTGCTGGCCAGAGGATGTGGATCTCTATTACCTTTTAGATTATTTTTTATTATTGCAATTTAATAAATTGTTTTTGAGTTTTTCATAGCATAGTTCCTTATTAATTTAATTTATATGAGCCATTGTTTTAAGTCCAGAAATCCTTAGGATACTGAATAGTTTAAGTTTCTGAAACTTCAAAACTATGGTGCATTCACCGAGAAAATGGCCTCCCGTGAGGGGGCTTAGTGGCCAATTTGCTTCTCTTTTCTTGCAGAAGGCCACACTCTCAAACTCAACGTATAGAAGTAACTGGTACTGAATTTACATTTAAAGCATAGCTATTTGTAGTTTCCAGAGCAGTTTCCCACATTATCTGCTTATTTGTACTTCAAAAAGAAGGAAAAATTAAGAAGCAGAAAGGCTGAAAACCATCCCCTATAACTTAGTGAGGGGGCAGAGAATATGGGTAGGATACATGGGCACTGGAGTCAGAAAGATTCAATCTGAATCCTAATTTTGTCACTTAACTGCTTCTGTAAGTTATCCTTTCTTCTGTCGGTTATCCATCTATAAAATAGAAACAATGGTAGTACCCGTTCATACTGTTTTCAGGAGTATGTGAGACCTATACAAAAACATTGAACTCTGCCCAGCATGTATTGCACCCAAATAATATTATTTTATTCATATTAATAGTGTTGCTTTTCAATGGAAAAAAAAATGAGACATAGAGAGGTTAAAACGATGTGGAGAAAGCAAAGAGCTGGTTAGTGAAACAGTTGAATTTGGAAGTCACTCTTTTCAACTCTTGCTGCAATAACCTTAGTGTTTTCCTATATGAAGTGCATGATTAAGTGAAAAACATAGACATTAAAAATCCACTTGATATTGATAATGGTATATGCAATGTTTTATCCCATTGACAAGTAATGATGATTCTAAATTTTTCCTGGAGTTTTCTAATTCCCAGAAGCTGCTCACTAGACGTGAATGCTTTGTTATATATTAGAAAAGTCAAACCATCATAGACACATGTCCCATTGATTTTAATGGGATACTTTCTTTTATGTCAAACCCAACTTACTTTTCAAGTTACCTGCTGCTTTCGACCTGGGTTTCTCTGGTTTCAGTGGGCATGGATAACCCAGTCTCGTGTAGAGTTTATTTCTGAATATAAATTAATATGGCTTCCTCATTTATGAATTGCCCAGGTAGGTTGTTAAAGTTGAGTTTCAAGCCTAAGGCTGGATTATAGACTCTGTTATGCAAATATGCATCCTAAGTGTCATTCCTTTCCATGGTAGGATATCACTCACGGTTCATGGTAGTCTTTCCCACTGAATAACAGACCTGGGGATTCACGTCAACACAATGCCTTTAGAAGGCACAAGCAGCAAATACGAGTGTGCCTAAGCATTGAAAAGTGTTTGCTAAACCCACAATGTATTCTAAAGATACTAGAAATACATGATACTCTGAAGCTTAGCTTAAAATAGTTGGTCAGCCTAAAAGATCATGTTGCCACAGGTCTCCATTTAGTGAAGGCTGCAAGACACTGTACTTGGGCCAGCTCTTGAAGGATGTTTAGCATTTGGGTGGGCAGCAAGGAGCAATCATATAAGGGTATCCATGTGATATCAGGTGGTGTCTAAGGGTCACCAATGAATGCAAATTCGTTAGCATGTCTGAATTGTTGGAGGCAAAAGATCAAATTTTGCAGTGAAATTTAGGGTAGCTGTAGGATATTCCAAACTTTGAACCATGAGTTCCAGACAAAAGTTTGGCCTTCATTTAAAGAATACTTGTGTGTGAGTGTGTGTGTGAGTATGCTCATATCTCAATACTTTTGATTAAGAAAACCCTGTAAGAGTAGAACTCTGCTATACTTATCTGGCTATAGTTATCTGGATTTCTAGTCTGTCCTATTTGTGCTTCTCAAAATTTTTAAAAGAGAAATCAGACGATATTGATAACAGGAAGATTTAAAGAGTGACTTATATACAATACCTTTTTCTATAAGCTCCAGAGATATAAATACATTTCCCCAGATTTAGAATATATGATGCAAAAAAAAAAAAAAAAAAAAAGAATAAGGTTCAAGAAGGAAAGGATTTACCAAGTTAGCTATGAATGAGGATCAAGAATAGGATATTTATATAAGATGTAATAAGATTTAAAAAAGAAAGCATATCATAAGAGGAAAAACCTATGTATAATATCATACAATATAGAAATACTAAGAATAAGCAAAAGAGGGAAAAAAAATACAAAAACCAAGGCAATGACTGAGGAAGTAATTATTTCAGCTTTACCAGAGGCTATTTTTTTTTCTTTCATATTGCATTCAAAGTAGGAAGATCTGACTTAGTATTTGTGGTAGTTTGAAGCTGTTATGTACCCCAGAAAAGGTCATGTTCTTTTAATACATTCCTGTGGGTATAGACCTATTCTGAGTGAGACCTTTTAACTAGGTTATTTCAATTGAAATGTGACCCACCCTGTTCAAGGTCAGTCTTAATCCATTTACTGGAGTCCTTTATAAGAGAATAAAGGATACACAGGAAAATGCCCAAAGAGTTCAGAGAAATCCCAGAGAAGCTAAGAAACAGGGGCATATCCACAGAAGCTGAGAGAGGAAGCTATTGAAGCCAGAAGGTAAAAACAATGAAATCCAGGAAGAGCAGGGCCAGAGGAAACCAGCCATGTGCCTCTCCATGTGACAGAGGTGTCCCGGATTCCCGCAGCCTTTTTATAGAGAAGGTATCTTCCTGTTGACACCTTAATTTGGACATTTTCATGGCCTTAGAACTGTGAATTTGTATGCTAATATATCCCCATTGTAAAAGCCAACCCATATCTGGTATATTACATTTCACCAGCTTTAGCAAACCAAAATAAAATTTAAATAGTGCGTGGTTTTTGAGAAGTCATTTTGCCTCTTTATGTTTCAGTTTCCTTACATTGTAATTCAGAAAAATTGGACTGTTTGCAGGCTAAGGTCAGTTTCTACCCTCGCATCCATAATAATTCAATGATTTGACTAAATTTGTGTTCTGTATAGTCTCATCCCCAAATCCCAAGAATGCAGGAGTCTATGAAGCACATGAGGCATTAGCCTGAGATTGTGTTTTTCTTTTTTTTTTTCATTTCACAGCCACCAAGAATCTTTCTTCATGTTACCAACTGATTTGCATTTTCTTCCTGTACCTAGACTGCAAGTTGCTTCCCTCCCCTTCTCCATCGAAGTGGTCTGACTCATCCCCAGCCTCAATTTCTCTCTGATGCTCTTGGATGTGGCACTTGGCTTTCTCAGCTCAAGTGCCAATGAAATTATTTCAACAGCCAAGATCCCTGTTCTCTTCCTAGGAAATTTGTGTTGGTCTTTGCTGCTCCTTAATCTTGACAAAGATAGTGAAATCTGCCAAGCTGATAGAACACTCACTTACTTATTTGCAAAAAGTATTTCCTCACCTTCCTCTTACTCTAATGCAATGTTCCGGATGAATCAATGGTAATAAAGGCTGTTAGTGCTTATAATTCTAAATCAGAGGGTGGGATTGGAACCTAATTAAAGAAACATTTATGCTGGCCATGAATTTCACATGACATAAAAGAATGGCTACTGTATTCTTAAATATGTAATGCTATTTATCCCAAGTAACACAGATACACATGAAATGTGAAATACATTGACACACCCTGTTGTCATGTTGTCATTGGTCTAGGGCCAAAGCAGTCAAAGCAACATCTTGTTAAATGAGGTAGTCAGTGGCCGGACTGTTCTTTGTGAGCATTCCCAGGCTCTTTCTACACTTCATGAAAGAACATTGGTATTGAGCCATAGACACAGACATTTGCTCACTTAGTCATTCTGAAAAGCACAACAGCAAAACATGGTGTTTTATTTTTCATGTTGCTACAAATAATGTCAAATGCTTGCTTCATCATTTCAACAAAATTAAGATCAAGAAAAAAATGGGGCTACTGCCTCCTCATCCCAGCAGCTGCTAGAGATTTTTGGCACATCTTCTTACACTACAGTGAAGCCCTGGAGATAATGGGTACTGGTGATGCAGGAGCAGATTCCTCGCAGGTGATAACGTGCTCTGGTGAGGTGAGGAAGACTTGCATTAAAAGGCAACATGCAGCACCCCTCAGAAAATGCTGTCTTCAGAACCCAGTAATCACTTATTATCTGTTGACTCTACAACAGAGGAGCACGGAAAGGGTGATAATGCCAGCCGCCACTTGTCAGGTGGGAAACAAATGCAGAGAAAAGCTATTGCCCTGAAAAGGTTAACCCGAAGGTCATTGCTCTAGACTAGACACAATAACAACAGAAAGTAGCAGCATGACCTTCCTGGCTGGAGGACAAAGAAGGTTGTACTTTCAGGAGATGCAGAAAATAAAGCAATGATAACATTGGAGGATGCTCTGTAAATGTAATTTCTCTGTTAAAGTGAATTTCTGTTGACTCATGTTTGAACACTCTAAGAACTGAAAATGAGGAGAATTGGAACTAAAAGAAAGAAACGTGACTTAAATAAATAAAGGCACCAAGCTGGCAAGATGCGCGCTTAGGTTTGCAGAAAAATCTCTTTGTTAAGGTTAGCACCATCTGTATATTCATTTTTGTAACCCAGAGCAGATCCTAATTCCAGACTATTTTTCTGTCTCCTCTCTGATTATCTACTTTTTCCAGGATAGAATTTAAAAATCACACACCATTACACCAGTATTCAAAATTGGAAGCACTTAGCTAGAGACTCAAACACATGCCGCACTGGACACCTCTCTCCCACATACCCACCACTTTCATTCAAACTCTTTTATTATTTGAGGACTTGTCCATCTCCCTCAGGCTATTATCATCTTCTGGGAAGGGAGAAAATCTAGCTGTCAATATCCAGTTACTTGCATATAATAATTCTTACCCCACAATGTCCTGGTAAGTTAGGTATAATTAAATGTGTGCTTTTGTATGTGCGTTTTCCTGTATCAGAAATTCTGCCTTCAGAGGTCAATGATGTCCTCAAGTTTACTCAGCTAGTGTAGCAGATATGAGATATAAATCCTGAGCTGGACTGACATTAGCCAATGTTATTTCCACTACACAGGGCAGATAGGAGAGTTTTATATTAACTTATCTTTTATCCCACTTTCCTTGCCTAAAATCAAGCCCAGAGCTTTGCAAATAATAGTGTTACATACAAGCTAATGACACAAAAAATAAAATGCAAAAAATATTAGCAGAAATATTGAGATGAAGAAAAAATGATCTTCCTTACAAATTTATTCCCAATTTGAGTTTTAACAATTCTTCTATGATGTAGAAGGCAAGGCATATTATTACATATTTTAAAACTCAGGGACCTGAAATTCACTGAGTGACTGAATAATACTATAAAAATTCTCAACTGGCTGGAATATTATGCTGCACCTAATAAGATATAATTTAATAAGAATAAATGTTAAATCTTGCACTCTGTTTAAAACAACAACAAATCTGAAAGACTTAAAAAAGGGCTGGGTATTAATTAGCTTACCACATTTTAAGAGAAGAAACAAAACAATATATAATCCATTTACATGATGATGATCAGAGTTCCTAAGGAACTGGAAATATTTCATCAAAGGAACTGGAGAGATTTTGTTCAAAGAAGAAAATTCCTGGGGGATATTTGATAGCTTTCTTCCAGTATTTTAACATGGTCATGGGGAACAAGGATTCAATGTATTCTACTTTATTTTAAAGTGTTAGAATTCAGACCAAAGGTAGAATATACAGCAGAACAATTTCTTCTCAATATAAAACCAAGTTGTCCAAAATGGAATGAAATGCTCAGGAGGTAGATATTGCATTATGTATGGAATGGCTTATGTAGGGATTTAAGAGAATTTGGTAGGGATTTTTACGAAGTAATTCAAACATCGAATGGTGCTTAGAATCCCTTCTAAATCCTGTTTCTTACTTATGTTCTTTCCAAACTTGTTGAAGAAACCTATTATTTGGGCCCTGAAACCACTTCCATCTTCAGACCCAGCTGGGTTAGACTGCCCTGCTACACTCTCACATAGCACAAAGAATAATTAGGTAGCACTTTGCATCTATGTTTTAAGAAGTTATTTAGCATTCTGTGTTTAAAGTCTTTCTGCCTCTTTGAACTATAAGCTCCACGAGGCCAGGGATCATGTCCATGTGGCTATCCATTGTGCACCCACCTTTATGAAGGAGGTGGTCAATAAATACGTATTGACTGACGGATAATATAATAGAAGCCTCCTATCAAGGAGTCATCTTGGGATGTTCTCAGGTCATGAAAAAGAGGCAAAGTCTGATAAAACATTGATGCAAACAACAACAGGGGATCTAGGTGATGGCTATGACCCACCTAGCTTCATGGTCATTTTGAACAAAGTTTATAAAATTAAAATCCTTTCCAATGCAACATTTCTCATTTTCTACACAACTTTTGTTCAACCTTATCACTTCACCAGAGAAGGTTATTTTCCTAGATTTATTCCTGTATTCTCCTTGAGCATCTAGACACACATGATTTTGAGCTCCTTTCATAATCACCAAAAGTCAAGGTTGAAGTGATCTTCTAGAATCAAGGTAATCTCTAATTTCCTTCCTTGTTTCAAAGGAACACATTGGCCAGAAATAAACTTTCTTATTTAGAAAGTAAGTATTAACTAAATAAAAGCTCAAGATTACTCATTTAAATAAAAGAGAGATGCCTTGCTGTCATCATATGGCCCTGTTTATTATGTAAATGAAAGCTGTATTAGGGCTATCTGATTGCATATTCCCAGAAAGAAAGCAAGAAGTCAGAGTAAATTTATCTTTAGATCTCTGAAGATAAAGAGGAGAGTCTCAGATATCACTGATCATGATGAAAAATGTTTTGTATATTCAAATTCCTATGTTGATAGCATTTAAATCCTTCTAAAGAAGACATATATCACTATCAGGGATGATAAGTAAAAAAGAAATCACATAAGATTTTAATGGGTAGCTGAGTGAAAGGAGCAGGTGCGCGGTTACAAAGAAAATATAGTAACTTGTTACTACTTCCTCCAGAGTAGAATATCTTGCCAATGAAGAACCCCCAGTTACCTACCTCCCTGACAGGTTTATACCAGGGAAGTAAACTATATGCACTTTCACGGAGCAACAATCTCAGTTCCCAGCATCCTTTTCTTTTCGTAGCCTTGACGAGCTTGCCAACATGAAATGATTATGATGCACTGATCTCACTTTGAACATTTTCTTCAGGGTTTTCATCAGCTCTGCTGGTTACTTTTCTTTCCTTAGAGCAATTCCAATTTCCTTATGACTCAGCAAGCAGCACTTGGATCGATACTGTATTTTTTCCTCTTTCAGTTCTGGGTTGGCCCTTCGTCTTTTTATTCTTTTCCCCCCAAGACAAATTTAAAACCTTTCCCTTCCGTGAGGCAAAACTTTTTAAACTCTGAACTGTATCCTTTTTCAAACAATACTTGATTGATGTGTCATGTTGTGTCATACCACTTTAGGTTGCTCTTGTCTCCTTGCATTGTAACAGTCAAGGAGCAAGTGAGAATGATAGACTGAACTGAGTAAGAAGCATTAGGATGCAGTGTAATATTTTTTGGCTAGGTTTCTTTTAGGCTTTACAACAAATTCTGCCAATGAATACAAATATGAAAACCTTCACATTGTGTTTGCAAACTAAATTGGACACAAATAAGTCCAAGTATAAAAGATTTAAGATAAAATACCTGGGATATAGCCAAAACCCTGGAACTACCTTTGCTGTTGATATCCTCTGGGTGCATTTGGTGTGGATGCTAACTGTATTTGCTTTAATTTTTCGTTTGTTTCCTTTTATGAATGTGAGAAGTTAGCTGCTATAATAAATCCTCCAGGGATTTTTCAGTTGAAGAGGTATTTGCTTAATGTTCAACTGATGCCACAGTGATCCTGCAACCACAAACAATACACTCCCCTCACAACTAAGAGATCTCCCCTATCAGATGATACCTCATTAATACGCAATCACTGACTTCATCTTGTGAAACAGGCTGTTCTTGTTGATTGGCAGTTTTTACTACTATAAGACATATATTTTCTATCGGCATTCTCTTTCGCCTTAATATACCCATGCACACACATGCATTTATATTTCTTCTCATTTAAATTAAGAACCGAATTTCCACCTCTGTGCCTGAATGCATAGGATTGGGGACTTATTGGCTTTATTAACCTTTGAAATTTTCTAGAAAGATCAATTCCATGAGACTCTCTTGTTAATTCTTACTGCCATGTTAACCAAGAAAGCCATACTGACTGCATCATCTCAGCTGCGGGGACATTTCCTGTTGATACAGCCATTCTGCCATACACAGGAAATTGGAGTTATCTGATGGAATGAAGAACTTGTTCTTTCAGGTGAAATCTGTCAGTCCAAAGGAACATTTCAGAAGGAGATTTTCATCCAAAAAGTTCAAAACAAAGCTAGCATTTTTTTCTGATATTATTATTTTTTGCTTGGTTGGTGAAATTAATAGCTCATGAAGGTGTCAGATTTAAGATCCAGTCTATACACCTACACAAGTCTGAATCACATTTATTAAAATTTCAATATCTTCTATCTATAGACATATGTCACGGTCAGTTTTCAACAATTTTTTTTCAAGTGCAAAGAGAATAAGAAAAAAATATCTCTTATTTATATAGCACCTTTCAATCTGAATGTTCTTCGTACACTGTATATAGTTAATTTTTTCCCTTGAATACATGTGTTAAACTCCCACAGATCTATCAGCAATTCCACAGGCTATTTCAGGATGATATTAGAGAAAGAATTTAGAAGAATAAAAAGTCTGGCATAACTTTCCCTTAACTTAAGGAAGTGCAAGCTATTTTTATATTGTTGAGTTCTGTGTGAAAATATTGCTAAGAACATATTTAAAAATATCCAGTGGATTTGTAATAGATGAGAGGTAGGGGAGAGCCTGATCACTTAAATAAAGAAAAGCATGAAAAACTTAAACTGAGCCAGACCCGGATGAAAGGCTGAAGTAAGTCTCTGATCAT
The DNA here is from genome assembly GCF_015220235.1 of Choloepus didactylus. Classification (NCBI taxonomy): domain Eukaryota; kingdom Metazoa; phylum Chordata; class Mammalia; order Pilosa; family Megalonychidae; genus Choloepus; species Choloepus didactylus. Next base: position 14,850,844 of record NC_051323.1, on the reverse strand, counting down.
TCTGGAGACTTTTCTGGGCAGTCTTTTCTTCCCCCATCAAATCACCCTTTGTCCCTTCCTCTTCTTATGTACCTGTATTCTCATTATACCTTCCTTGGCTGCCCTATTAAAATTGATTTTAGGAAAGGATAGGAAATTTTCTTATCACTGTAGTGTGTCCAATTGTTAACAGCTTTATTTTACCTCTCTGAGGTTTTGCACTTTGAAAACTAATCAAACCTTAAGGTAAGGAAGACAATTCCAGGTGGCAAGTTGAAGCGACAGAATCTTTATCTTCACTTTCATATTGTTTTACAGGGACGGTCGCCAGTTTCTCTTTTATCAGCCTTGCCTTAAACATAAATGAAGATCAGTAAAGCAAAGAACCCCATGGGATATTGTTTTGGTTTATTTTGGGGCTCATTTGAAAAATGAATGGGAGGCGGGAAAGGGCAGATGATTGATTTAAAAAAATAATAAAAGGCCAGATCTTTTGGGGAGGCTTTTAAAAATGTCACACAACTCCAGATATATACTTCTAAATCACGGTTTTTATTATGTGTTATATAAGTAAAATTATGCTATTCAGATCAAAGTACAATATAATCAGAGACGAAATGAATTTGTTTAACCTAAGAAATAAGATTGACAGTCTGTAGCCTAATATTGTAAAAAAAAAAAAAAAAAAAAGAAAGTTAAGCAACAAAAGAAAATAATACCCAAGGACAATAAAATACTGTAGGAGATAAGAACATACACATTAATAATAGTAGTGATAGTGATAATAGTATTAAGAAACTTGCATATGGCTTTACAATTTACAAACACATTTTTATTTGCTTTCTTGTATTATGCCCTTGGAAGTGAGGGATAATGTAATCCATTTAGGACAGAAAGTGAGATGTTTTAAATATAAATGGAAAGGAAAGAAAGATTTAGAGAGGCAGAAAACAGTTACCCAAATCGGAATATTGCCAGAACACATAGATTAACAGACCCATCCTGTGATCTTTAATGCTCACTGGTAGCCAGGATCCTCCTTTTATTTTTCACCACACAGACACATGATCTTCTATCCTTACTAAAGCCCTCCGGTGTTTCTTGCTGGCCCAGCGTTTTTGCAGACCAGTGCCTTTTACTGCCTTTTTCTCCAGGAAGGGCAGATACATAGTTAGCATTTGGAACTGCTGAGTTACTGAGTAATCTGACAAAGTCCTTTTCAAAAGGGTTGTGAGCTGTGTCTTGGAATCAGAGGTAGTACAACCCTCCCCAGCGTCTCCAACCACGTCGTCTTGTATTGTGGAGTCGTGATTATGGGGGGTAGTCATGGCATCCCCAATTCTACCCTGAGGGTTTCCCAAAAGAAAGAGCAGATTTTGTTGTTGTTGTTACAAATATTTTCGTTCCCCACCCTCCCCCAAAAAGGAAACCATGGGGAAATGAAGTTATATAGCAAGTGTGGACAGTGCGGCAATGGATTCTTTTTCCAGCTAATTCTCCATAGTGTCTTGGTTTTCGCTGCTAAACACAGGAGCAGACCTATTCCTTTCTGAATCTCTTTAGAGCTTTATGACTTCTCCATACCTGCACATGGCACACTTAACAAAGTTGAAATTCTCTGTACCCGGTGATCTTTTTTTCAGTAGGAAAAGTCAAGAATATTCAATGGGAGCAGGGCGGAGCAACGTATCCCTTAATGCCACAAGAACTGCCTGCTTGTGGCTTGACCCTGTGTGTGTTTAACATAAGCAATGACCAAATGCAAGACTGGCAGGAACACAGCCAGTTCAATGGGGAGATGTCAGGAAACCACACACAGCAATGCCCCAACTCAGCTGATCCCTGATAACCCATAATTAAATCACCCTCCTTTTGCACTAAGCTTTGTTTTCTGGATGCAGGGACCCTGTTCCTTACTATGCTTGCAGACTTCTACATTTTACAGACTACACAATTAGGTTGCGACACAGTACAATGTAGATTAGAAAAGCTTTGAGGAAATCAATACAGCATCAGCATGGTCACCCATATTTTAAAATGGCATATTTTGTACTGTAGAAAACAAGCATTGTCTCAACTTCCAAAGCACAGAACTAAAGGCAGAAAAATAAATGAAGTCTCATTTAAAGAAACACAAAATCCTTTTGCCAAACTCATCTTAAGCTTCAAATTACTGTGTCTGATGTACAGTCATACAATACTAGGGTTAAAAATACTTCTAGTCCAATCTCCTGATATTAAAGGTAATAGAACTGGACTTAATTGGGGTACAGGATGTTCTAACAACACCATACAGTAGCTAGTAGAGGATCCAGACTTTAGAAAACTGTAGTTGGCTTTCAACCAGTATCTAGCATGGCAATCTAAATAGCCTTACCACATTTTCTAGCCAAATTTATCTTAAGTAATCACGTGTATTGAATTAAAAACCTCATATTTTGCCATGCCTTATGTATCCTGAGCACCTCAAGTATGTATATTTGTGTGGTAGATAAACTCTGAGAGGGCTCCCAATGATCTCTGTCTCCTGGTACTCCCACCCTTGCATTATACCCTCCCAATTGAGAGGTCAGTGACCATGACTTCCTTCTAACAAATAGGATTCAACAAAAGTGATAAGATGTCACTTCCATGATGTGTTACATAACACTGTAACTTTCATCTTACAAACAGATTCTCTGCCTTGCTGATGAAGCCAGCTCCCATATTATGGGCTTCCCCATGGAGATACCTACTTGGCAAGGAACTGAAGATGACTTTTGACTGACAGCCAGCAAGAAACCACATCTCTAGACACAGCTGGCACAGAATTTAATCCTGCCATCAGCTATATAAGTGAGCTTGGAAGTGTACCCTTCCCCAAGTGAATCCTCGGATGACACCTCAGCACTGGCCAACACTTTGCCTACAGCCATGTGAGAGACCCTGAAATTGGGGGATATAAGCCATGTCCAGACTCCTGACCCCCAGAAACTGAGTGGTAATAAATATGTGTTGTTTGAAGATGCTAAGTTTGTGATAATTTGTTATGCAACAGTAGAAAACTTAAAATAATTTGCTTCTGAATAAAATACCATACATGCTTTTTAAAAGATTTAGATCTTTTCTACAATCAATGGAATGTAATTGCAATGTAGGAACATTAAAGCTTTCTTGATCTTCAGAATAGATTGAAATCAGAATCATGAAATCCTTATTAAAATTATAATAAAAAAAATCTGCAACAGTGAGCTGGTAAGAGCAATAATGAAAATGGAATTAATACTAGAAGACAATTACAATTACATTGCAAAATGTGCATACTCACAATAAAATGGTTCTCTGAATGCTAGTCATTACTTGCTTGTGTCCCTTCCTTCTTCAGGCTCTCAAGTGACATCCAGAGGAAGCCATCTCCGATCTCCAGGGCTCGTGTGTCCTTTTGTCCTCATTTCCCCTCCCTTAGAACTTAATGTTTGTGCCAAGTACATAGCACTTAGTGTGTATATATATATATGTATTACTCATACCTCTGTTAAGTGCACAGACAAGTCTTCTCTTCCTCACAAATTTGCAATTTTCCTGAGTGCATGCACAGAATCTTTTATTTCTCTAACACCAACATATTTTGTGGTAATTTACGACAGAGAATTTGCTAAAAAAAATCTGTCTTTGTAAATGATGGTGCTGATGTTGACGATGTAAATAATTTTGCCCTCCTATTTAAGAATACTAATTTAGGCATAAAAGGCTTTCAAGACACAAAGAAATCTATCTGCAGTGTAATGGTGGAAACTTGAGTAGTTTGGTTAGTATTTATCAGTCTAGAGCCCTCCTCAGCAAAAGTTCATTCCCATCAGCTAGTGAGTTGCCTAGATAAACACATAACCTGTATACACAGCTCTGGAAACAAAAACTAGAGTCCTTGTGCAATTAATGCTTTTTCTTACGACGTTCAGGCAGATCATTAGACTGATAATTTGCCCCCATCTTTAAATTCTGTGATAGCCTTGTGACCCTGGTATGTGGAGATAAATATTTGCTTCTGGGCAATATTATACCTTATGACCTTATTGTGAATCATTGAATTATGCTGCTTGAAGTCTGAAATTTTAATAAGTGAAACGTGTAATACAGGTTGATAGATTGATATCCTGATCCTGATGCTAATGCATTTAAACAGAAGAGAACTCATGAACAGGGTACAGAATAAATTTAACTGTTGATTGCTTCTTCTGAAGGTCAGTCACTTCTGATCATTTGAATCTCTTGAAAACTTATAAGTTAAATTTTCTTAATTTAATAGTAAATCATAGTAATTGTATACAATATATATGTATATATATTTAATTTTAAACCATAGAAGCTATTAATATAACTGAAAATCTACCTCCCACAGAAGATCATCCTCAATGTGCTGGAACACATTACAGAAAATTTACACCAAACTCTATAGGCAATGTCTGTTTTTCCTCTGGACGTTTGCACATAATTTTCCATCTGCCCATTACATTCTTCCAAACATTCTCTGTCTGCTAAATATTGGACAAACTTTATGTCTCATCTTAGATAATGCTTAAGTAATTCTTGACCTTGGCTCAAAAAGCCTTGCTTTGCCAAATTGCCAGTACATGCTTATTTATTACTCTGCTCTTCTCTTATCTCAACACTTACACAAAATATCACATTTAAATTGTCTGATTCCTTGTCTATTTCCTTGGCTCCATCATAATTCTCACAAGTGCATGGAAACTGTCTTGCTTCACCACTGTAGTCCCAAAAAAGGCACAGAGCTAGCCATCTAGTGAAATACCAACAGATACCTTGTAAGGGAATGAATGGGTACACTTAAAATTAAATTAAAAATTTCTTTTCTGATGATTAAATATTGGAAATATGATTCTATTCAGCTATATAATATTCCATATCATGAAAGGATCATGGTTTATGTAGAAAGTCCTTTATTTTTGGTGATTGATGTTATTTCTAATGCTTTGCTATTTTAGATAATAATTGACTTTGCAATGGAATCCTAATCTGTATTTCTGATGATTTCTTCAGACAGAATTCCTAGAAGTAGGACATTTGCAAAGCTCTTGATAGTACCACTAGGTGAATTTTTTTAAATATTATATGTGATTTATATTGTTGAGTGGATTTTTTTTTATTTTTTAAACTTTGCTTATTTTATAGGTGACCAATAGCATCCCTCTCATACTAAAGTTGTGTTATTAAAGCTTGCCTCCTGTTCATATTTTCATCATATATCTATTATCATCATTTACATCTCATTTATTTAATTGTTTGCATTTCTCATCTACATACTGTCTGCCAATACTCCTGGTGCATTTTTCTGTTGGAGCAGCATTTGGTTTTTGAAATTATTTTTATGTCCATATGGTCTGCCCCACAATGGTAGAAACTAGAAGTTTCTGCCTGAGGGAAAGTAGGAAAATGTAGGTAAAAATAGTCACATTTTCTCTAAAGGATACCGTTTTTTTAGCCATGTACACACGAAGGGTCTGTATTAGTATTGATAGGATAGATAACAGTTTCTGCAGTAAAACTGAAGAGACAGCAAAAGAATACCTGCTGCGATTATCAGGTAATTTCTAACACATTTTGAATTCTTCAGGGGACTGCCAGACAAGTAGCACCTCCCTTAACACTCCTTGACAATTTACATAAACTCATACCTACTTGTCAAGTTGCTTTTAGACTACATAGGGATTTGCCCTCAGCCTTCTGAATTGCCAGGAGGCCGCCTTTGTAGTTTCATGTCTAGTCAATATCTGACACATTTCTTTTACATGTTATTAAAAATGAATAAATCATGAGTAAATGAGTAAATGAATCCATTAACTAATTCATATGCATTCCCACCCATTTGTCTCTGCCCATATTGGAGATGTAAGGAACAGGAAAGTTGAATATTTATGACTGGTAAACATAAGGAAATAATGAGACTCTAACCTTTGCCTGTTTCTCTGTATTTTCTGGAAATGTCCTTTGTATCTAATGATCAACCACCACCAAGCAATCATTCATAATATGGAAAAGTTTGATACGTTTATGTATATTGACATTAGGTGCCTCCCAGTTTTCTCCTGACAGATCTCTGTGGTCCAGTTCAAATGCTCAATTCAAATTATTTTTCCAAAGCCATCAAAAAACTTTTGAGAGAAAGCAATTTCTGGATTGAGCTGAGTTTTCTCATAGAGTCGAGTTAAAAATGTGCTTCACTAGATGGGCGCCAAGACGACAAAATATCCTCATTGAGAGTATTTCCTGACTTGAAATACCATTTATAGAAGAAACCTCTCCTTCAACTTGATGCCATCTTTACAATAATTGAATTTAATGAGCTTTTTCCCCAGCTGTCCCCAAGGAATCTATTCTCCAATCAAGTCTAATTGGTGTATTCCCTTGAGGTAAGAATTATACACACTCAATAAAGAACATAGTAAACCTAAAGACTTTAGTGGAAAAGTGAGGTACTTTTTAGAGAAATTAGTAAGATTTGTATTTGCTTCTATTAAGTCCTTATACATATACACTTTATTTTTAAATAATGCTCATTTGAAATCTCTTTAAACTCAAAAGACACATAAGAACTAATGAAGTGTCAAGACGTAAAATAACCTAAAACTTTGCATTATTGCATAAAGATTTGAAATTGTTTCTTAATTTTTGCTATTTTAAAGAACTGGCAATTGTCATTGTAATGAATATTATTTTTATTGAAGTTACTCTATGAAAGCATTACATTACAATAAAGTTTTTATTTTCATTCTCCTTAGATAGAAATGAGGAAAATAAGAAAGACAATATGTATACCTCTATCTCTGATACCCCAAATTAACATACGTCTATGATTTTTTACATTTACCCCAGGTCTTGTAATGGTGTAAAATGAATTATATTTGGCACCTCATCATCTTGCTTGTCTTGGTCATTAGCATCCCTTTAGAGTGATCAACCTGGTCAACCCTGCCTTAGTCATAACCACAAGTGTCAGGGCACATACTTCCATACATCTGGATGATAAGAACCATGCTGTGCCGGTTTGAATGTATTATGTCCCCCCAAATGCCCTGTTCTTTAATGCAACCTTGTAGGCGCAGACATATTAGTGTTGATTAAGTTGGAATCCTTTGATTGAGTGTTTCCATGGAGATATGACTCAATCAACTGCGAGTGAAATGCTTGATTGGATTATTTCCACGGAGGTGTGGACCCCGCCCATTCAGGGTGGGTCTTGATTTAATCACTGTAGTCCTATAAAAGAGCTCACAAACGGAAGGACCTCAGAGCAGCTCAGAGAGAAATTTCAGAGACGGCCATTGAAAGCAGATTTTTGCTAAAATTTTGGGGATGCTAGCCCAGTGTTTGCTCCAGAGAAGCTAAGAGAGGACAAAATGTCCCAAGAGCAACATTTTGAAGAATGCATAGGAGCTGAGAGAACACAAGCTGGGATCAGCAGATGCCAGCCACATGCCTTCGCAGCTAACAGATGTTTTCTAGACACCATTGGCCTTCCTTCGATGAAGGTATACTCATGTTGATACCTTAAATTGGACATTTTCACAGCCTTCAGATTGTAAATTTGTAACCAAATAAACCCTTTTATAAAAGCCAATCCATTTTTGGTATTTTGCATAATAGCAGCATTAGCAAACCAGAACACACATTCAGCTTCCCCTTGCCACTTCTGCCCTTCATGCCACACAGTTTAAAGCTGCCAATCCCCAGCATCTGTGGGAGAACCCCACCCCTCCCCTCTGGGTCACAATAAACTTGAGAGCCCAGGACCCATATAGGATATTGTGATTGTACATCATCACCTGAGAAACTTCCATGTGACATCCAAGACAGGCTTTTTTTTGTTAAAATATTTTGCATGCATAAAGTTGAAGATCATTCTCTTTTCTCTTTTTCTCTTCCTCGTTCCCACCATATTTCTCTCCTTCAAGGAGACAGACAAAACTATATCGTGAATTCTAGCTGTATCTGGTCCATATTTTTTTATGTGAACTGCTTATAAGCTCATCAAAAAATATACTGTACTTTTTAGTTTATCCACTTCACTTCTGGCTGAAATAAATGCTCTTCTGAAGAGAAATGGAAAAGTCACTCTGTAACTTGGTGAACTGTAATTGATATGAATCAATAACCCATGCAATGGAGAAGATGATGATGATGCATTGAGGACTACATCAGTCAATTGGTTAAAATAAAGGTTTCCAGTCTCTAGTTTTCCAAATATTAAAAAGATTAATGTCTCATAGTTTGTACATGATAGATCAGATTTTAACCCTAGATATGATTTTATGAATTTGGTGGGTTTTTTTTCTTTTCATCCAGAATTTATCAGAAATATTTCATATTTTGGAGAAATAGATAAAGATCTTGCAACTTTTAGTATTTTACCTTTTTTTTATTAATCCCAGAGCTACTAGTAAATCTCATTTTTCTTTGAGCAATTTGTTTTGCTACTTTGGCAATGTTTTTGTTGTTGTTGTTGTTGTTGTTGTTATTTTATCATTTATTCAATTTTAATTGAAGAGTCTGAAAGAAATTGGTTGAAGGTTGTTGGTCTTCAGGTAACATATCCATAATTTTTGTGCAATCTAGAATGCTTCAAAAAAGAAAAAATTAAACTTTTTTTTTAAAGTAGTTCACTTTTAAATGATTTTTTTCTGCTTAAATTTCAAAGATTTTTTTTTCAGGAAGTAATAACTTTTCTTTGCATGAACAATGGTTAATCAACTAATGGATTAGAATTTTATAATTGCATGTTATTTAGAGTACTTGGGGTGAAGTGTAAAATAATTCCTATGATTATTGGCTATTTAAATCAGAGTAAAATGATCAAAATAAAATTGTTTTATCTCTGTATTTTACAATCTAATGTTAAAATAACATTTAGTTATTTCTATGTTTATTTCAGGAATACAAAATAGAAATGTGTTTATTCTCTTATTCCTTTCAGAAGTTTTGATTTTTCTCATGATAAAGACTTATTAAAGTCACTTAGATATAAATTCATTATGAAGTTTAAATAATAAAAAGGAAACATTTGAGACTTGAGAGTTGAAGTCAGTGAAATTCTTCATAATATATAACAATAAGTTACAGATATGGAAAATGCAAGGAAGCAAAATTTAAGAGGCAGAGAGAACCAGTGAAGCACATCCAGCATCTTTCTAACATGTATTCCAGAAAGAGACCTAAATAAAATTGGAAAAGAGAAAATATTTCAGAGTATTGAAAGAATATTATTGTTTAAGAACAATTTATCAATTTCAAATTTATCAGACCTTTAGGTCTTGGATTCTGGTGAATGAAATCAAGACCACGACTAGAGGAATGATCATATTCATTTTTCAGAAAGAGAAACAATAATCACTAATAGAATAATAATCAAATATAGAAAACATCCCTAATGTTCAACATCAAAAACTGCACAAATAATTTATGGGAATACCTAGAATGCTAACAGAAAATTAAATTGTTATAGGAGTATATTTATTGACATGAAATATTTTTGTACATTTCTTGTTCTTGCACATACACATACACATACTTCTGAGAGGTTCTATTCCAAAATTTAACAGTGATACTCTGTCATTGGGAAAAATTATTTTTGTATTTACTTATCTTCATTTTTAAAATCCAATGTGTGTGCCTATACTTCAGTATTAATAAAAATATGTTTGAAGTAGAAAATGAACTCAGCTTACTTTAAGCAAGGAAACTAAGAAATGCACCCTGCTTTGTTGAGACGGTAGGTGCTTTTATTGACCTTATCAATTAGAATTGCTATTTCAAGTTGAAGTTCTATTCAAAATTCATTTTAATTGTCCAACAGTTTTCTATAAATTTGAGTTTGATCATTGTTTTGCTTTCCTTTTTTGCTTTTGTCTTTTAGTATTTATTTTGCTTAGCACTTTTCTTTATGACATGATTGAGAAATAATGCTCAGTTTCACATCTAACCCCTAGTTGCCAAGTCTAAAAGAATGATGCCTCTTTTGTATGAAGTATTGATTAAGTCAAGTTTGTATTTATAAAATGTTTGATGTACATTTATCTTATCTGACACATTCTTCTTTCTCTTCTTTAAGAGAAAGAATGCAAGATTAAACTCTTCAGTTAAGACATGCCAGGAACCCAATGTTTCTATATAAAACAGGTATATTTCAACAATGTTTTCTTAAGGAAGCCTATGCAATTAAATATCCTATGGCAATATATCATTTTAACTCTGATTTAGAATGATAATGTCTCACAGGTAAAACAGCTTTTATCAAAAATTGAATTTTAAATATACACTAAAACTTTGTGTGTGTGTGTTTTAATTTTCATGGAGGTGGGTAAGAAGATTTAATGTTTGCTTTTGTTAAATTAACTGCACAACTGGTGTAAATCAATATGTTAAACTTAATCAGCATCTTACTTATCTGTTTTTAAACTAGGCTTTGATTTTGATTTTGGAAAACGATTCTTCACCACATACGTCTTAGCTAGAGGCAGCTTAGATCTAGAAGCCAGATATTGATTGTGAGGAATAAATATTTTTATATAGACTTCAAAATATTGCTTTTTGCATGTACAATCTTATAGAAAAGAAATGAGCGGAATCCTAGTCTGAAATATGTCTTTAATTTCCAATGGGATTGAAGTGAAAACTCCACTATCACTTTGATACTTTCATGACTCTTTAAAGATTATTAGTGTTTAGTATTTCATTTATGTGAATTTAAGAGATGAAAATGATGAAGTTAGGCTCCAAACCTGGCAAAAGATATGTATATGTGTGTGTGTATATATACACACACGCATATATATATCCTGACTCCCAAAATCCAAAGATGCCAATTGAAGCAAATTGAAGATCAAGATAACTGATGGTCCAATTAGCAAGGAGGCAGGCAAAAGAATTGTACTTTAACCTGAGCAGTGGCCTCCACCACCATTCTCAGTGGATGCTTAAATAATATAACAGAAAAATTATACTTGCTTCTATATTCCATTGTGTTTCTTTCATGTGGGAAATGAAAAAAGACAATTTAAAGAGAAAGGTGGGGAAGGAGACAAAGAGAGAAGGATGGGGAAGACACACACAAACACACAGAGAGAGAGAGAGAGAGAGAGAGAAAGAGAGAGAGAGAGAGAGAAACAAAAAGAGAGAAAGATTGCAAAAGCGAGCAATCAAGAAGTTATTAACCAGGAATGCAGGTAAAAAACCACGTCCATCTGAGGGTATCCTTTTCTATGCCCTAGCCTTAGATGGATGACTGCAGGGGTATTCAGGAAGTACTGTCTAGAGAAAAAAGATCAAGGTCATTTGCCAGTGACTGCCCCATCCAGGATCAATGAAAGGAAATAAATGTAGCATACACACTCCCAAAAGCAAGACAGAATATTAGACTCTTGGAGTTGGCTTTCAGAACTCCACCGCACCAATCCAGTAAGTTTCCTCTGAGAAGGTTAAGGTTCATGGTTGTGGAAGGTATCACATCTAGCTAACTAGCCCTGAGAGGAAATTATAGACCAGATCTCACAATTCCAGATCCAATAGAGGCCAAAGCCTCGAATGTGAATTGAAAATACAAGGTATTATGTCCTGACCATCTTAACATTCTATTCTACAACTTCTGTTATCATGGTGAAGCATAATTTATGTAATTATCAAAAGTTGTTTCAGAGGCCACAGGAGATAGGATCTTGTTTAATGTTTTCTTGATTATGTTTTCTTCAGAATGTTTCCTCAGACCCACCCTACTTTGAAAATATTACTGAAATCTATCTAATTTTGAAAATTGTCTAAGCTGAATGAGAGGAAGCTATATTTACAGCTTAATGAAGATGTTTAAAGATAATCTAATTGCCTGAACTAATCTGATTGACCCAATATTTCCTAAACTTTTTTCTGTGAGATGTTAATAAGTTAAGCCTAGAAAGTAAAAGTTTAGTGGTTGAATTAACTTTGAGATATGAGATATGTTGAATTAGATATTTTAAACAGATTTATTAAATAATTGATGTTTGGGTTTTGAATATGTTAATGCACATTGAAAAGATATACTTTAACCAAAAAGACCCTATCAAGAAAAAAGAGAGAAAAAGCAAAATAACAAAAAAAAAAAAAACCCAAAACATTATCTATCTACAATATCATACAGATTATCATATATATATATATATATGTGTATGTGTGTATGTGTATATATATATATATATGTAAATAATTGTATAAGCTATAAAAGAGAACATTCTGGTTTCTAGAGTACAATGGCAGTCAACAAAATCTTCCAAAAACCATATATATCAACAAAAATAGTAAATACAATTGACCACAATCCATACTTAAAACATAATTGGTGGAAGAGAAAGCTACAAAGCTCAGCTTACATAGAATTGGAGAAATAAGCGCCTTAAACTAGCACAACCAACACTGACTTGTATGTCAAAATACTGTTCAAGAAAGAATTGGTCTTCAGTGGCTTAGCAGTGGCAGAACACAGATATCGTCACTCATAGAAAGAGAGATGTGCATACTGATGGAGAAAACTCTAACCAGATCTGAGACTGATTCAAAGGAATGAGACCCAAGAAAGCAATTAGAGACCTTGAAATTTCACGGGAACAGAAGTGGCGATCTTAGGCTAATATAATACCCCAAAACATCCCAGAATATTTTTGGCAGAAAATAAAAATGTTTGTGCAAAGCCCCCTTGAGGGACCGGGAAAAATGTGGAACTATTAAACTTCCCCATCTGGGGAATTCCTGCTATTCTGTTAAGGAATAGGGGGTCCCAAATTAATAAGCCAAGCCCCCAATCTAGAGGCTTGACCTTATGAAACTTCTCTCTCCAATGGTGAAGCTAAGCCTATTTATAACTATACCTAAGAGTCACCCCCAGAAAACCGTTTTTGTTGCTCAGATGTGGGATCTCTCAGCCAACTCTGCAAATAAACTCACTACCCTCTACCCTACATGGGACATGACTCCCAGGGGTGTAAGTCTCCCTGGAAATGTGGTACATGACTCCCAGGGATGATCCTGGCTCTGGAATCATGGAATTGAGAATGCTTTTTTGACCAAAAGGGGAGAAAAATAGAAGTTTCAGTGGCTAAGAGATTTCAAAAAAAAAAAAACTGAGAGGTCATTATAGAGGTTATTCTTATGCATTTTACAGATATTCCTTCTTAGTCTCTAGTGTATTAGAATATCTAGAGGAAAATACCTGAAACTATTGAATTGTAATGCAGTAGCCTTGATTCATGATGAGGATTGTATTACTCTACAGCTTTTGTCATGTGACTGTGTAGGTGTGGAAACCTTGTGACTGACACTCCCTGGATCCAGTGTACAGGCAGATGAGTAATAAAATAAAGACAAAAATATATATAAATAATAGGGGTGTATAAGGAGTATGGGATGTTTTGGGTATTCTTTCTTATTTTTATTTTTTTTATCTTTATTTTTGGGGGAGTAATAAAAATGTTCTAAAATTGTGGTGATGAATACACAACTATATGACGACACTGTGGGCCATTAATTGTATACATTGGATGGATTTTATGGTGTGTGAATATATCTCAAATATATTATCTAAATATATTCTCTAAAGTTGCATTTAGAAAAACAAAGTGGCTGTCTTAAGGTACCATTTCAGGGAAAGAGAAAGGATGAGGTGAAAGGAGAGGCATCCTTTGGAGGCTTGTTGGTGAAGGGAAAGAACTAAATTAAAGATTCTACATAAGCAAAATAGAATCACAAAGTCAGGAAACATGTCCATCCCTTTTCAGCATTTTCCTACCGTGAAATTTGCTGAATTAATAAATGAAAGAAAGCAAGAAAAAGTCTTATGTAACTATAACAAAAGTAGAATGTCATAAGGACATGTAGTAAGTCAACCCAACCACTCACCCCTGTCTAGAAAGAATCACCTGTTATTGCTAGTCCAAAAAAAAAAAAAAAAAAGAAATTTCAAAGTTTAGGCAAAATATTTACTGACTTACTTTAAGAAAAAACAAAACTAAGGATCAAAATATGAAGTATTTCAGCTGTTGAAAATTTTTTCTAAGAACCCAGCCATGGAAACAGAGGAAAACTATAACGTCACACTGCAAATTGTTATTATTAAACATATTTTGCATATAAAATGCAACTTCAAATCAGATGTTCAAAGTTAGAGCAGCAATAAAGAAAAAATAAATTAATAAAACAAGATTTGAATTGAGAGTTGTGGTAAGTTTAACTATATACCACAGGAAAAAAACATTTTCTTAGTCATGCCATTCTGGTGGGTATGAACCTTGTAAATAGGACCTCTAGAAGATGTTATTTTTAGTTAAGGTGTGGCCAACAGAATCAGGATGGGGCTTAATCCTATTACTGGAGTCCTTATGGGGAGGAAGCCACAGGGAGTTTCCAGAAGTTTGAAAATGAGAATGGAAAGGACATTGCCATCTGATGGGAAAGTCAAGGAACCACATGGATTGTCAATGGGAAGTCAAGGAACCACATGGATTGCCAATGGAAAGTCAAGGAACCGCATGGATTGCCAATCTGCCAGAATCAATCCAGGAGGAAGCATGCCTTCCAGCCTCTGAAAGCATGAGCCAATAAATTCCTGTTGTTAAGCCAACCCACAGTGTTGCATTTGTCATAGCAGCTGGGAAACTAAGGTAAGAGCTTACTGAACTAAGGGAAGAAATTAAAGAAATACATGACCTCAGAAATGGAAAATAAATAATAAATTGCTCAAGGCAGAATAGATTTGACTACATGTATAATAAGGGGTATTGACTAGATCATGGCAACTAGTCAAGAATATGAGAATAAACTAAAAAAGAGGTAAAAAGAATCCAAAAACTGTTGTAGGCAAAGATTTGCCACATGTATATTATTTGAACCCCTGAAAAAAGACAAACAAAAATGGAACACAACATTTAAAGTTATTACGTGAGATAATTTTTGAGGAAAAAATTACCTGAATCTGTATATTGAAAGCAATCACTATGTAACCGGAAAATCTGCCCAGAATGATCAACTTCAAGACATATTCTATTAAAGCATTAAACTGTATAGATAAAAAAATCATCTGGATAACCAGACAAAAGATCAAATGTCTTACAAATAAAAGAGAAACAGGCTAGTATCATATTTGTCAACAGCAACATATGAAGCAAGAAAATAGTGAAGAACTGTTTTTGAGAAACTTAAGGAAAAGAGTATTAGCCAAGGATTATTCTATACAGCCATGCTTTCTATCAGATATCAAACCTGTTAAAATGGTTTTAACATGCAAGAATGCAGAGAATATTTCCTAAATCTCCATTAGAAGAATCTGCATGGTGATGAGATCCATCAAAGAGATGGGAGACTGCATCAGAAGAATGGACTAATGCTGAAAATTAAATGGCATATAATTGCAGAATTAGAACTAAAACAAATTCAGAACAGGGTGGATGAATATTATGCAAATTTTATATTCTGACAAAGTAGAAAAGTCAACCAAAATGTTGGAGGAGAAGGGAGAAACTAGAACATAGAATAAGCTCATTATTTCATAGACTATGTTGGGGCATAAAGCATATAATTTAAATGGAATAAAACAAATGGTAGAAACCTAAGTCATGAAGAACTTATTAGCATAAAAGTAGCCATTAGAAACAAAATCTAGACATTTCAAGATATTAGAAGTAATGCAAATAGGCGTCAAAACACATAAATAAACATCTTATATGTGACATAGCATATGCAATATGAAGATTTGTAGATAAATATATTAGTCATAAAAATAAATGTAAGTAGGATCAGCTAACCAATTAAAAGAAAAATATTTTTAATTGGCTGATGTGCCAGTTTGGATGTATTATGTCCCCCATGTTTTTTGATGCAATCTTGTGGGGGCAGATGTATTAGTGCGGATTAGGTTGGAATCCTTTGATTGAGTGTTTCCATGGAGATGTGACTCAGTCAACTGTGGGCATGAGTTTTGATTGAATAATGTCCATGGAGGTGTTACCCCACCTATTCAGGGTGGGTGTTAATTGAATCACTGGAGTCCTATAAAAGAGTTCACAGACAGAAGGAGGTGCTGCAGCCAAGAGAGACACTTTGAAGAATGCACAGGAGCTGAGAGAGGATCTGGAACACAATCTGGGATCAGCAGATGCCAGCCACATGCCTTCCCAGCTAACAGGGGTTTTCCACACTGACCTTCCCTCGGTGAATGTATACTTGTGTTGATGCCTTCATTTGGACACTTTTATGACCTTAAGACTGTAACGTTTTAACCAAATAGTCCCCCTTTTTAAAAGCCAATCCATTTTTGGTATTTTGTTTAACGTCAGCATTAGCAAACTGGAATAGCTGACAAGGCAAAATTCAATTCTATGTTGTATATAAGAGACAAGCCTAAACTAAAGTGATTCAAATAGTCTAAATATAAAATGATGGACAAAGCCAAATGCAAACGTATCCCTCCCCCCTGCCCCCATATACACTCATTTTATCTCCTTTGTTGGTTTTATTGCCTGGAGTCCAATTAGACTTCATGATTTCTGGTCATAGAAATCCTTACTTATCCTTGACTCTAAAAGAAGTGCCTCTAAAAGCATGAATACTTAACCTGAGTTTGATGGACATTTAATGGTATCCATGAGTCCTCAGAAATTGAATACAATTTTTGAGAGTATCTGTATATTAATTGTGTCTGGTAATTGTCAAAAACAGTTTCTCAAAAGTGCTTGTGACCCAAAAAATGGTTAAAAACTATTGCAGGGGGCGGGGCAAGATGGTGGACTGGTGAGCTGTGTGTTTTAGTTACTCCTCCAGGAAAGTAGGTAGAAAGCCAGGAACTGCGTGGACTGGACACCACAGAGCAATCTGACTTTGGGCATACTTCATACAACACTCATGAAAACATGGAACTGCTGAGATCAGCGAAAGCTGTAAGTTTTTGTGGCCAGGGGACCCACACCCCTCCCTGCCAGGCTCAGTCCCGTGGGAGGAGGGGCTGTCAGCTCCGGGAAGGAGAAGGGAGAACTGCAGTGGCAGCCCTTATCGGAAACTCATTCTACTGATCCAAACTCCAACCATAGATAGACTGAGACCAGACACCAGAGAATCTGAGAGCAGCCAGCCCAGCAGAGAGGAGACAGTCATAGAAAAAAACAACACGAAAAACTCCAAAATAAAAGCGGAGGATTTTTGGAGTTCTGGTGAACATAGAAAGGGGAAGGGCAGAGCTCAGGCCCTGAAGCTCATATGCAAATCCAGAAGAAAAGCTGATCTCTCTGCCCTGTGGACCTTTCCTTAATGGCCCTAATTGCTTTGTCTCTTAGCATTTCAATAACCCATTAGATCTCTGAGGAGGGCCCTTTTTTTTTTTTTTTAATCCTTTTTTCTTTTTCTAAAACAATTACTCTAAGAAGCCCAATACAGAAAGCTTCAAAGACTTGCAATTTGGGCAGGTCAAGACAAGAGCAGAACGAAGAGAGCTCTGAGACAAAAGGCAATAATCCAGTGGCTGAGAAAATTCACTAAACACTACAACTTCCCAAGAAAAGGGGGGTGTCTGCTCACAGCCATCATCCTGGTGGACAGGAAACACTCCTGCCCATCGCCAGCCCCATAGCCCAGAGCTGCCCCAGACAACCCAGTGTGACAGAAGCGCTTCAAATAACAGGCACACACCACAAAACTGGGCGTGGACATTAGCCTTCCCTGCAACCTCAGCTGATTGTCCCAGAGTTGGGAAGGTGGAGCAGTGTGAATTAACAAAGCCCCATTCAGCCATCATTTCAGCAGACTGGGAGCCTCCCTACACAGCCCAGCAGTCCAGAACTGCCCTGGGGGGACGGCACTCACCTGTGACATAGCACAGTCATCCCTCAACAGAGGACCCGGGGTGCACAGCCTGGAAGAGGGGCCCACTTGCAAGTCTCAGGAGCCATACGCCAATACCAAGGACTTGTGGGTCAGTGGCAGAGACAAACTGTGGCAGGACTGAACTGAAGGATTAGACTATTGCAGCAGCTTTAAAACTCTAGGATCACCAAGGAGATTTGATTGTTAGGGCCACCCCCCCTCCCTAACTGCCCAGAAACACGCCCCATATACAGGGCAGGCAACACTAACTACACACGCAAGCTTGGTACACCAATTGGACCCCACAAGACTCACTCCCCCACTCACCAAAAAGGCTAAGCAGGGGAGAACTGGCTTGTGGAGAACAGGTGGCTCATGGATGCCACCTGCTGGTTAGTTAGAGAAAGTGTACTCCACGAAGCTGTAGATCTGATAAATTAGAGATAAGGACTTCAATTGGTCTACAAATCCTAAAAGAACCCTATCAAGTTCAGCAAATGCCAAGAGGCCAAAAACAACAGAAAATTATAAAGCATATGAAAAAACCAGACGATATGGATAACCCAAGCCCAAGCACCCAAATCAAAAGATCAGAAGAGACACAGCACCTAGAGCAGCTACTCAAAGAACTAAAGATGAACAATGAGACTATAGTACGGGATACAAAGGAGATCAAGAAGACCCTAGAAGAGCATAAAGAAGACACTGCAAGACTAAATAAAAAAATGGAAGATCTTATGGAAATTAAAGAAACTGTTGACCAAATTAAAAAGATTCTGGACACTCATAGTACAAGACTAGAGGAAGTTGAACAACGAATCAGTGACCTGGAAGATGACAGAATGGAAAATGAAAGCATAAAAGAAAGAATGGGGAAAAAAATTGAAAAAATCGAAATGGACCTCAGGGATATGATAGATAATATGAAACGTCCGAATATGACTCATTGGTGTTCCAGAAGGGGAAGAAAAGGGTAAAGATCTAGGAAGAGTATTCAAAGAAATTGTTGGGGAAAACTTCCCAAATCTTCTAAACAACATAAATACACAAATCATAAATGTCCAGCAAACTCCAAATAGAATAAATCCAAATAAAACCACTCCGAGATATATTCTGATCACACTGTCAAACACAGAAGAGAAGGAGCAAGTTCTGAAAGCAGCAAGAGAAAAGCAAATCACCACATACAAAGGAAACAGCATAAGACTAAGTAGTGACTACTCAGCAGCCACCATGGAGGCGAGAAGGCAGTGGCACGATATATTTAAAATTCTGAGTGAGAAAAATTTCCAGCCAAGAATACTTTATCCAGCAAAGCTCTCCTTCAAATTTGAGGGAGAGCTTAAATTTTTCACAGACATACAAATGCTGAGAGAATTTGCTACCAAGAGACCTGCCCTACTGGAGATACTAAAGGTAGCCCTACAGACAGAGAAACAAAGACAGGACAGAGAGACTTGGAGAAAGGTTCAGTACTAAAGAGATTCGGTATGGGTACAATAAAGGATATTAATAGAGAGAGGGGAAAAATATGACAAACATAAACCAAAGGATAAGATGGCTGATTCAAGAAATGCCTTCACGGTTATAACGTTGAATGTAAATGGATTAAACTCCCCAATTAAAAGATACAGATTCTCAGAATGGATCAAAAAAAATGAACCATCAATATGTTGCATACAAGAGACTCATCTTAGACACAGGGACACAAAGAAACTGAAAGTGAAAGGATGGAAAAAAATATTTCATGCAAGCTACAGTGAAAAGAAAGCAGGTGTAGCAATATTAATCTCAGATAAAATAGACTTTAAATGCAGGGATGTTTTGAGAGACAAAGAAGGCCACTACATACTAATAAAGGGGGCAATTCAATAAGAAGAAATAACAATCGTAAATGTCTATGCACCCAATCAAGGTGCCACAAAATACATGAGAGAAACACTGGCAAAACTAAAGGAAACAATTGATGTTTCCACAATAATTGTGGGAGACTTCAACACATCACTCTCTCCTATAGATAGATCAACCAGACAGAAGACCAATAAGGAAATTGAAAACCTAAACAATCTGATAAATGAATTAGATTTAACAGACATATACAGGACATTACATCCCAAATCACCAGGATACACATACTTTTCTAGTGCTCATGGAACTTTCTCCAGAATAGATCATATGATGGGACATAAAACAAGCCTCAATAAATTTCAAAAGATTGAAATTATTCAAAGCACATTCTCTGACCACAATGGAATACAATTAGAAGTCAATAACCATCAGAGACTTAGAAAATTCACAAATACCTGGAGGTTAAACAACACACTCCTAAACAATCAGTGGGTTAAAGAAGAAATAGCAAGAGAAATTGCTAAATATATAGAGACGAATGAAAATGAGAACACAACATACGAAAACCTATGGGATGCAGCAAAAGCAGTGCTAAGGGGGAAATTTATAGCACTAAACGCATATATTAAAAAGGAAGAAAGAGCCAAAATCAAAGAACTAATGGATCAACTGAAGAAGCTAGAAAATGAACAGCAAACCAATCCTAAACCAAGTAGAAGAAAAGAAATAACAAGGATTAAAGCAGAAATAAATGACATGGAGAACAGAAAAACAATAGAGAGGATAAATATCACCAAAAGTTGGTTCTTTGAGAAGATCAACAAGATTGACAAGCCCCTAGCTAGACTGACAAAATCAAAAAGAGAGAAGACCCATATAAACAAAATAATGAATGAAAAAGGTGACATAACTGCAGATCCTGAAGAAATTAAAAAAATTATAAGAGGATACTATGAACAACTGTATGGCAACAAACTGGATAATGTAGAAGAAATGAACAATTTCCTGGAAACATATGAACATCCTAGACTGACCAGAGAAGAAACAGAAGACCTCAACCAACCCATCACAAGCAAAGAGATCCAATCAGTCATCAAAAATCTTCCCACAAATAAATGCCCAGGGCCAGATGGCTTCACAGGGGAATTCTACCAAACTTTCCAGAAAGAACTGACACCAATCTTACTCAAACTCTTTCAAAACATTGAAGAAAATGGAACACTACCTAACTCATTTTATGAAGCTAACATCAATCTAATACCAAAACCAGGCAAAGATGCTACAAAAAAGGAAAACTACCGGCCAATCTCCCTAATGAATATAGATGCAAAAATCCTCAACAAAATACTTGCAAATCGAATCCAAAGACACATTAAAAAAATCATACACCATGACCAAGTGGGGTTCATTCCAGGCATGCAAGGATGGTTCAACATAAGAAAATCAATCCATGTATTACAACACATTAACAAGTCAAAAGGGAAAAATCAATTGATCATCTCAATAGATGCTGAAAAAGCATTTGACAAAATCCAACATCCGTTTTTGATAAAAACACTTCAAAAGGTAGGAATTGAAGGAAACTTCCTCAACATGATAAAGAGCATATATGAAAAACCCACAGCCAGCATAGTACTCAATGGTGAGAGACTGAAAGCCTTCCCTCTAAGATCAGGAACAAGACAAGGATGCCCGCTGTCACCACTGTTATTCAACATTGTGCTGGAAGTGCTAGCCAGGGCAATCCGGCAAGACAAAGAAATAAAAGGCATCCAAATTGGAAAAGAAGAAGTAAATCTGTCATTGTTTGCAGATGATATGATCTTATATCTAGAAAACCCTGAGAAATCGACGATACAGCTACTAGAGCTAATAAACAAATTTAGCAAAGTAGCGGGATACAAGGTTAATGCACATAAGTCAGTAATGTTTCTATATGCTAGAAATGAACAAACTGAAGAGACACTCAAGAAAAAGATACCATTTTCAATAGCAACTAAAAAAATCAAGTACCTAGGAATAAACTTAACCAAAGATGTAAAAGACCTATACAAAGAAAACTACATAACTCTACTAAAAGAAATAGAAGGGGACCTTAAAAGATGGAAAAATATTCCATGTTCATGGATAGGAAGACTAAATGTCATTAAGATGTCAATTCTACCCAAACTCATCTACAGATTCAATGCAATCCCAATCAAAATTCCAACAACCTACTTTGCAGACTTGGAAAAGCTAGTTATCAAATTTATTTGGAAAGGGAAGATGCCTCGAATTGCTAAAGACACTCTACAAAAGAAAAATGAAGTGGGAGGACTTATACTCCCTGACTTTGAAGCTTATTATAAAGCCACAGTTGCCAAAACAGCATGGTACTGGCACAAAGATAGACACATAGATCAATGGAATCGAATTGGGAATTCAGAGATAGACCCTCAGATCTATGGCCGACTGATCTTTGATAAGGCCCCCAAAGTCACTGAACTGAGTCATAATGGTCTTTTCAACAAATGGGGCTGGGAGAGTTGGATATCCATATCCAAAAGAATGAAAGAGGACCCCTACCTCACACCTTACACAAAAATTAACTCAAAATGGACCAAAGATCTCAATATAAAAGATCTTCTTCTATATTCTTCTAGGATAAAACTCCTAGAAGATAATGTAGGAAAACATCTTCAAGACCTTGTATTAGGCGGCCACTTCCTAGACTTTACACCCAAAGCACAAGCAACAAAAGAGAAAATAGATAAATGGGAACTCCTCAAGCTTAGAAGTTTCTGCACCTCAAAGGAATTTCTCAAAAAGGTAAAGAGGCAGCCAACTCAATGGGAAAAAATTTTTGGAAACCATGTATCTGACAAAAGACTGATATCTTGCATATATAAAGAAATCCTACAACTCAATGACAATAGTACAGACAGCCCAATTATAAAATGGGCAAAAGATATGAAAAGACAGTTCTCTGAAGAGGAAATACAAATGGCCAAGAAACACATGAAAAAATGTTCAGCTTCATTAGCTATTAGAGAGATGCAAATTAAGACCACAATGAGATACAATCTCACACTGATTAGAATGGCTGCCATTAAAAAAACAGGAAACTACAAATGCTGGAGGGGATGTGGAGAAATTGGAAGTCTTATTCATTGTTGGTGGGACTATATAATGTTTCAGCCACTCTGGAAGTTAGTCTGGCAGTTCCTTAGAAAATTAGATATAGAGTTACCATTAGATCCAGCGATTGCATTTCTCGGTATATACCCGGAAGATCGGAAAGCAGTGACACGAACAGATATCTGCACGCCAATGTTCATAGCAGCATTATTCACAATTGCCAAGAGATGGAAACAACCCAAATGTCCTTCAACAGATGAGTGGATAAATAAAATGTGGTATATACACACGATGGAATACTACGCGGCAGTAAGAAGGAATGATCTCGTGAAACATATGACAACGTGGATGAACCTTGAAGACATAATGCTGAGCGAAATAAGTGAGGCACAAAAAGAGAAATATTATATGCTACCACTAATGTGAACTTTGGAAAATGTAAAACAAATGGCTTATAATGTAGAATGTAGGGGAACTAGCAATAGAGAGCAATTAAGGAAGGGGGAACAATAATCCAAGGAGAACAGATAAGCTATTTAACGTTCTGGGGATGCCCAGGAATGACTATGGTCTGTTAATTTCTGATGGATATAGTAGGAACAAGTTCACAGAAATGTTGCTATATTAGGTAACTTTCTTGGGGTAAAGTAGGAACATGTTGGAAGTTAAGCAGTTATCTTAGGTTAGTTGTCTTTTTCTTACTCCCTTGTTATGGTCTCTTTGAAATGTTCTTTTATTGTATGTTTGTTTTCTTTTTAACTATTTTTTCATACAGTTGATTTAAAAAAGAAGGGAAAGTTAAAAAAGAAAAAAGAAAAACAAGGAAAAAAAGATGTAGTGCCCCCTTGAAGAGCCTGTGGAGAATGCAGGGGTATTGGGCTACCCCACCTCGATGGTTGCTAACGTGACCACAGACATAGGGGACTGGTGGTTTGATGGGTTGAGCCCTCTACCATAGGTTTTACCCTTGGGAAGATGGTTGCTGCAAAGGAGAGGCTAGGCCTCCCTATGGTTGTGCCTAGGAGCCTCCTCCCGAATGCCTTTTTGTTGCTCAGATGTGGCCCTCTCTCTCTGGCTAAGACAACTTGAAAGGTGAAATCACTGCCCTCCCCTCTATGTGGGATTGGACACCCAGGGTAGTGAATCTCCCTGGCAACGTGGAATATGACTCCCAGGGGGGAATGTAGACCCGGCATCGTGGGACGGAGAACATCTTCTTGACCAAAAGGGGGATGTGAAAGGAAATGAAATAAGCTTCAGTGGCAGAGAGATTCCAAAAGGAGCCGAGAGGTCACTCTGGTGGTCACTCTTACGCACACTGTAGACAACCCTTTTTAGGTTCTAAAGAGTTGGGGTAGCTGGTGGTGGATACCTGAAACTATCAAACTACAACCCAGAACCCATGAATCTCGAAGACAGTTGTATAAAAATGTAGCTTATGAGGGGTGTCAGTGGGATTGGGAAAGCCATAAGGACCACACTCCACTTTGTCTAGTTTATGGATGGATGAGTAGAAAAACAGGGGAAGTAAACAAACAGACCAAGGTACCCAGTGTTCTTTTTTACTTCAATTGCTCTTTTTCACTCTAATTATTATTCTTGTTATTTTTGTGTGTGTGCTAATGAAGGTGTCAGGGATTGATTTAGGTGATGAATGTACAACTATGTAATAGTACTGTGAACAATCGAATGTACGATTTGTTTTGTATGACTGCGTGGTATGTGACTATATCTCAATAAAGTGAAGATAAACAAACAAACAAACAAACAAACAAACAAAACTATTGCAATCTTGATATCAGATAAGATAGAATTCAGGCCAAGGGCATTAGACAGTATAAAGAACACCTCAGTGGTAAGAACTACAATTCACAGCGAAGTTATGAGAATTGTAAATACTTTTGCACCTAAGAAGAAAATAACCACGTTTATAAAACAGAAACAATGGGAGAAGCAAGGAGAAATAAACAAACAAAAATAATGGGAGATTATTCTCAGCACAAGACATATCAAGTAGACAAAGATAAGTAAGGATATAAAATATCCAAACAACAAAATCAATATGGTTGTTCCGATGAATATATATATATCGAACTGGATACATCCATTAGCAAATATACCTTCTTCTCAAACATAAATGGAATAGAAACAAAAATTGGCCATATATTAGGTCTCAGAGAAAATTCAAATAAGTTCAATAAATTAGAAATAAAACATTAACTGATCTAATTCAACCTAGAATATAGTAAATTTAACAAAGCCCTCTAGTTAACATAATAGATTTGCTGTATTACCAAAATTGTCCCAAGACAGTGTTGTAAATACTGGAAAAATTTTAAAACATTAAATCCAGTCTGTTATTGTATGAAGAGTTCATGTAAAAATCTCTGAAAATGGAAATACTTCAAAATTTTCTAGGACAGTTAAATTATGTCTGGCATCCTTCTCCAGTTAATTCCCAATAGTAAGAAGCTGTGGCCCTAGAGAAGTTTTTGCAAGATGAGTCCCAGTGACTCTTTTGGAAATAATGTATCTTTAAATTTTTTACTGGTAATAAAAATAATGATAATAATTGCTACAGTTTTTAGAAAACCTAATATATGCCCATCAATTTTTAAAGTGCTTTCCATGTATTAGCAATTCTAATCTAAGAATCCCCAGAGTTATCACTACATTTTATTCATAAGGAAACTGAAACAGAGGAGTTGAGTAATTTCATCAATTTGCACAGCTGGCAGTGGGAGGGGTAGGGCCCAATTCAGGCTACCACATCTCAGCTCCCAATCACTACTCAACAGTGCTGCTTCCCTTGTATCAACATTTGAAATCAGTTGATAATAAAGGACTTAAGATATTACTGATGATCAGAACACCTTCCTAAGAGAAATGATGAGTGGGGACAAGGCTGGTATTAGGCCAGCAGGTGCTTTCAGAGAGAAGGAACCATTTCAACTTTGTAATGTTCTTGTCACACAGCCACCCAGCCTTGCTTGGTGACAAGAAAGCCTATTGCAAAATCCTATTTTGTCATCTGACAAACATTTTAGAGAGTTAATTACTTTATTTACCTGCAAGTTGTTTCTAATAGTAGCCATCCACTCATCCCAATTCTATTTATAGAGGCCATTTGGAGGTGATATAAGATCTCTTCCACCATAAACTTTTAATTATTTAGAATTATGTGACTTTTCCACCTTATCTTTCCGATTCTGGAAAACAACATTCACTTTGTTTAACTTCTCCATGTGGATTTCACAGCCCAATCTTATTTTTGAATAAAATTTTAATAAACCAATAATTTGTAGGCAAATGATGCCTAGATATTCAGCTGGGATAGACCGCGGTTTAAAATACATGTTCATCATGGGCTTTCGACTGACCTTCTCGTAGCATGTGGGCCATTTCATTTCTCAATGTTGCCTGTTCCTGTAGAACATGTCAAAAAAAAAAAAAAAAAAAAAAAAAGAACCAAAGCCCATCTTTGGCATTCTGTTCTGGTTAGGAGACCTCAAAGATGCAATTATATAAGATTATGGATGTTCTAATTAAAACTTGGGTCAAGTGTAACACAGTTATAACTGTGATAGACATCAATTATGCATAACTTATAACATTGTTTTATTACTTTCATTTGTTGGTTCATGTCTACCCAACATCATCAAAAACAAAACAAATTTTCAATCCTTAAACTTTCTATGCTAAGAAGGCCTCCATTCCTATTTGAAAGCATTGTAGCTAATGTCCAGGCCAACAGAAAAGAAGCTTTCAGACAGAACATTTGCAGCCTCTGACACATCACTCGATACCCTCAATGGAGAAAGGAAAGAGAGGCTGTGGACAATAGACTTAGCAAGAAACAAGCCAGTTCTCTAACCACTGAAGTTAAGCCTCTAGAGCTTATCTACAGGTTATATCTTGGTTACATTTTGCAGACTCATCTTGTCCATTTTGATACAAAATTATAAACTGATTTTATATTTTCTGTTTGCCAAATGCCTATTTTGATTATTTTCTCTTCCATTTTTTGACCTTGCACAGTAATTCCTAGTTGTATGGTTACTGATGTTAACATAGACATCGCATCCCACAAATCCTAAGTTTCATTCTACTATCAAAATTGCTGCTGTATCCATGATGTAAACGTTATAATTCTTCTGTTGTTTTTATTGCTTCTAGGGAGATTTTAGGAAGAGCTAATAGGCCCACGAGGCACAGTTTCTCACATTTGGGACCTTTTGAAAACTGATTTAAATGTAAATTGCAATTATCTTGGCAAACCTAAAAACTGATATATTTAAAGAATTCCCATAATGTTTCAGGGAATCATAGAATGTTAATAGGTTTAATTTAAAAAAAAAAAAAATCTGTGGGGAACAGGGTCCTACGAAGCAAAATACATTTAGGAAAAGCTGGGCAAGTGATGCATTTTTTGAACTCAGAAAGTTGCATCATTTTTAATATTCGTTGTGGCCCACAAAGAGGGATATGAAAAATGCAGCTTTTCCTAAACAAATTTATTCCCCAAATCACTTTTCAATGAGCATCTTCAAGGACTTGTACTCCTCAAAAATGTCTTTGGGAAATATTGACTTAGAAGGGAAGATGGTTAGAAACACATTTAAACGAACTCCAGTGGAATGCTTTGGGAATTATTAAGAGTCTTGACTACTGATTATGCAAAGTTGTCTCAAAGGAGTGAAACAATGTTGAAACCATAATTAGAGGACTATTACTTAATTTCAACCTTAGAGAAATAGCATAAATCTCAACACTTTCAGCATCCTCTTCAATTGAAAATCAGATTGAAAAGCAGGAAGACAGGAATCAAAATATGTTTTACATTAGAGGTTGGCAAATTACAGCTGATATGCCCAATGCTGCCTGCCACAGGGTTCTGTAAATAAAGTTTTGTTGGTAAACTGCCACACTCCTTCATTTACATCTCATCTATGGCTGCTTTCATTTATAAAAGTCAGAGCTGAGTAGCTGAGACAGAGAATATCTGGCTCTGAGCCTAAAAATTGTAATATCTTGCCCTTTATAGAAAAAGTTTGCTCAGCCTTATTTTAAAGTTAAAATTAATCAATAAGTCAAAGTAGATCCAGAAAACTGTGTCCATTAAATTCTACTTCAAATAATCAGTCATCCAGTTTCCCAGAACAGGTAGTGTAATATGGCAAGGAAATGTTACGAGATGGAAAATATTACTTATCAGAGACAAAATGAAGAACTCAGCATGTTCTTTTCTTGTAAGCATATGTGTGTAAACATGTGTGTGCTTGTGTGTGTGTACATATATGTAAACATGTACTGCTGTTTTAAAATTCTGTACTTACATGTGTATGAACTGGTACTGCTTTCTCATGCACACACACAAAATGATATAACGCAAAACTTCAAAGGTAATGATTTATCTACACACATTGTAATAGTAGAGGGTATTAATTAAGCACAAAATGTGCAGTTATTTTCTGAATAATCTGTTAATATAATTATTGAAAAATATTTTTTAAATGTATAAAAAGCAAAAACTTACAATGGCATATTATTTTTCAAAAACTGAAGTGGGGAGAAGTCAAAGCATAATGATTTTCCATCTTAACCGAAAGGAGACAAGGAAAACTCATTGTTCTTAAAATAAAAAATAGGTGTTCATTTTTGAGACAAAACTGTTAAGCACAAATAAAATAATAAAATGCACTGGGAAAATTATTAGTAGAAAATATGCAAAAATAATCAATACACAAAATATTAAAGGAAAAATGATCATGGAGTTTTAATTCATAAACCAACCATCAGATGGGATTAAAGGAATAAAATGATTCTATTATTTAATTGTGGAACATCTATTAGTTACTTTTTGTATTAAAAGGAACATATTCTCCTTCTTGGCCTTTAAAGTAGAATCACATATAAGTTTATGTATATATGTTTTATGTATAATATGTATACATGTTATTCATAGAACATACAGGAATTATATTTCTCACAAATCACATTCAAATAAAAAGGGTAATTTTCCAAAAAATGAGAGCTTTTTAAACCAATATTAACTTATATATAAGTGTAAAATCTCTAATAGCCTACTAAACTCTGATAACTTCTGATAACATTAATTTAAAAATTTTTAAAGAAATAATAATTAAAATGTCTCCGAATTCAGGTGATTTTTGGTGAATTCTTGTCAAACCTTAAAAGAGCAAGTAATTTCTATTTCATTTAGTCTTATTTTATTTAGACTAACTGTAGTTTAAACTGAGTCCTCTGCTCTAGTCAAAAGCTGAGTTCCCAGGAGTATATTTGATTGATGAACTTAGGAACTTCCGGAAAGAGAACTCATCCTAAGGAGATGGGCATATTTGCCTGAGAAGCTTGACCCACTAATTAAATCATAGTACCAAAGGCAAGGAATATTCTAGTTCTGTCAAAACATCTTGTCCTGCTCATTTGATCCATTACAAAAATCACAGACTTATATATGGGTCCCAATGATAAAATGCTTTAAACAAAATCCAAAAAACTGTTTTACTCCAGACACTTTAGGATGCATTGCCTCTATACATATGTTTACCCTAGAGGAGGAGAAAGGAACTCTTCATTATTTAGCCATGAACTCTGTGTAGCAGGTAACCTTTCCCCTCAAATATGAGATCTGTCACGTGAAAGGGACTTTGACAGGTTTTCAATGGCTTTAAGCCGACAAATCTACAGCATAGCTGATTTAATCAAATTCAAGTAACTTTCCCAATTAGATAAATTCAAATGTACATACTATACTAAAAAAGGTCAGTTAATTAAGAGTGTGTAGGCATGGACTTTATCAGTACATGTTAATGATAAACAGAGATGGCCAGCAGATGGAATTGGCAGAGAGATATACTTTGGCTTTTAAAACTTCTATTTTCTAAAAGTAAAGCTCCTTGACAATAAAATACAGGTTTTCTTAGGAGGCAGTGGGCTTTCTAAGCCCTAAAGCATTCATCTGGGGGAAAACCACGAGATCATAATGCATTAGAGAGAATTAAAGCACTGATAGGTATTGGGCAATATGGCATAGAAGATCCAATAGTACTTGGGATTATAGGCTGTCAAGGCTCTAGTTTGTAAAAAAATATTGGGTGACTGATCCACTCTGTGTAGATAGAAGCCTTGACTACTTATGGTTTCTATGTTGTCTACTTTTGAGGAAAATATGTTTAATCTCTCTTATTAATTAACTTGTTTGTAATCGATTGGAATTTTCAGACTATTAGGTTTTTACAACAGCTAAAACCAGCAGATGAGCTGATTCTCGAAACAGTCCATTTAATCAAATGTCATTATGTGGAAAGATATGCTAGAGACCATGTTTTCAGAATGGTCAAACATTAACTATTTTGTTAGGCTCTGAATATAATTTGGTGAAAAGTCTTATTTAAAAATTGCTATTACGCATCATTTTCAAGTAGCTTTGGTAATTATTTTTTAACTGGCTATTCAATTTAGCAAAATAGTTTAAATACTTTATTGTAAACTTACTCACCAAATATCTGTATTATAATACATACACATATATATTATATATATTCACAATGTGTAAACACCATATACCTATACTAGACAGTTAAAATAATATAATTCAATTACATCTTTATGTCTGTGCTATAATTTGATCTCATAACAATAAATTTCAATCTTGCAACTTTCACCTTTTTGGAAAACTCTTTACCAAATATTACAGAATGGCATGTCATTTTAAAATGAAGCAAAGACAAATACTTTGGCAAACAATGCAATTTTTAAAAAAAGAAAAATAAGAAAAGAGTCAGACTTAACAGAACAATCCCAGGTAGATATTTTCCCTTAATAGAATTTTAGCACTTCATTTGCATTTCTATTTGTAAATTACTTACTTTTTATAGCCTTCTGTTGTAATTTCCCACTGTATTTATATAAAACTTATAGAAGATGGTAGACTGATTTGCTATGGATAAAAATACCTCATATTCAAATAAGTTTCAAAAATAGATTACCTATAAGTTCTTCACTGGTGAGTCTATTTTCCAACTGCTGTATTATTTATCCATCAGAGAGCAAGGGTGATCATAATAAAAACAAATCCGTACATGGTATTTGTGCAATTTATTAATCAGAATCAGAAATAATGATCACTTTGACATGTATCTTCTGAACAAAGGCAGACTTGGTGACATCTCAAGCTAAAACCATTCTCCCTATTAGTCAATAGGCATGGAATTGAAAATACAGTCCTTAAAACTGCTCATCTCTCCAGTCATGGCTTCTGACAAAGAGAAGAAGCAAACTGGCTCTTGGAGATTTAAATATTTCCCTACTTTTACACTGAACTCTGAGCCTGTCCATTAACTGTCCATAAATCTGGCAGTCTTTAAGTTGTGCAGTTAAAACAATCATCTGCACCTTCATCACTCTATCTAAATGGAATGTGAAGAGCCACAGAACTAAACACACTGAGAAAAGATATAGTGGTGGTGCTGAGTCCAATCCTGTTTTTGATAAATAATTAAGGAAATGGCAAACTTCCATGCAGACTGTGGAGGGTGGCAACGCAACCCCAATTACTTACAATGACAACTGAATTAATCTTCTTCTTTTCTTTTTCTTTTTTCAATAACATATGGGATCCATTCAGCTGTGGAACACAGAGGAACCTCACTGGGATCACATCTGTCAGGTTTACAGGGTGAATAAAAGTACTCAGCAGGTTTGTATGCTGCTGTATTTCTGAATATGGGGGAGATTAGTGCCAAGTACAGTCTGTGTCCTTGGAAAAAAAATATTTTGCCTTGTCCCCAAAATGCTAAAGAACAATATGCATTGTGTACATGAACTCCACAAAATATTCTTTGTGGGGATTTGTTTTAAATGGTAAATATTTAAAATGCCTTATACTAATAGCTTGCATCCAACACAAACTCACCCAACACAGAATTTAGTCTCTTGGTTATGTTCTCCCATGGTGTGGCCAAATGATCAACTGAAAAATATTTGGATAATAAACACCATGGCCTATGCAGTCAGGATTAAAAAATGAAATAAGATGAAAAAGTGCACTGCCTTGAACAGAAAAATTACAGTTTTCTTTAGATATAGACATATTTTAATGTCTGCCTGGCCCTGGTCCAGTAAAGTATGTTTTGGTGTACAAAAAAAAAAAAAAAAAAAAAAAAAAAAAAAATCAAGCTTGAATAATCCAAGTGGATTATCTCAAATGCAACTTTTCATGAAATGGCAAAGACTCAGATAATTAAATATGATGCAATTTGCAAAAGTTTATATGGTTCAAATAGCTATAGGCCACATGTCAATTGGTAGAGCATCTTCCTAGAACAGAATCACATTGCATGAAATGTGATCTTTTTATATTTTCACTTGGTTAATAAAAGTGTCATGTAATCAACTGTTTAAACTCAGCCTGATTTTCAGTTAGTACGTGTATGCTGAATCATTCTGCTACCACTTTCTTAGGTGCTATGATTGCTGCACAAGATTTACATGACACATTCCTTGTAACAGGAGCAATCTATTTGGCAACACCAGATACATCTACAAGATAGAGTCAAATGATTATATAGGAACTTTTGGCAGACTAACTGAAAGTGGACAGAGGATGTTAAACTTGTGTGAAGGAGGGCACCTACAACAAATCTGGAATCTGCACATTTAATTGTTCTGAATTTTGGAAATAAAGTATTCTGAAAAGGATGCCCAGTTCTCTTAACTAAGATGGATATTCTTAGGTTATTTAAATTTCAGGGAGGAGGTGGTTGTTTGGATAATTCTGCTGTCACTTCTCCACTGAGTCTGAAAGCAACCCACTTGCTCTGGGAACTTGAGATGAGGAGGCAATCTTTGAACTGAGTCTTAATTGTTTACCCCACACAAAGTTGGCATTACCCAATATGCAATCACCTTCCATGCTTCATCTAAAAAAAAAAAAAAACAAAAAACAAAAACGTAGGCCTCTGGAATCCAAACTTCTGAGTGGATGGGGGAAAGAAATGTGGTCCTATAACCCCCATGACATCTCCAATTTCATTTATGTACTTAACTGTAATTGACAATTGTTTTTATTACTAACTCTATTGAGCATAACTGAAACTGAAAATGAATCAATTTCAATTTTCAGAATTCCCTCATGGAGTTTTTACACTATGGTATACTCTATAAATATATGCCATTGTGAAAATTTTTCCTGTAATATGTGGTAAATATTGCCTATTATTAATCTGTGCATATTATTAACTTGTGAAAAGAGAACTGGAGTAAGAAGGAGTTGCAGATTCTTAGATCTCAAATTGTTAAAGATAACTACCTATGTCAGCTTGCACCTCACATGCAAGTAGGGGTAGTTCAGGCAAAGTCTCCTTTTTAATCACTAGTTGGGTAATGGACCCTCAAATGCTATCCCTCCAGTGACTGGTTTGGGCACATGTACATTTCCATTGCACAGACTTAGGCTAATAATTTGTTTTTTGGACTCCCTTTCAGGGGCCCCTCTCTCATTCCTACTTGGCCATTGCACAGCAGTGTCGTTGATTCCACAGAGAGAGGAAGCATAGGGCAGGATTTTTCCCTCTCGTAAGAATTAATTCATCAAAAGGGAAGACAATCTGAGTAGGGAAGACTTTACAAAGAAAACATATTTTAATCTCTTTATTTCCATCTTTAAACTCCAACCCCTAACAAGAAGGTACAGATTTCCTTCTTTGTCTACAGCCTCCTTCAGAGATCCTCTGTAAAAATGGAATGAAGAGGAAGAGGTTGTGAGTGAATGACTGAACACTCTCAAGTGCAAGAAAATTTAGCCAAAAGAAATGTGGGAACTTCAGAAGGGTTTCTTCCTTTAATAATAAATATTCCTCCGTATTTATTCTAAACACAGTCTACTAAGATGTATTTTTCATTTGTTACATTATTTTAAATATTTGTCTTGAGATACATAGAGGTGCCTGTACAAAAACACATTTTCTCTCTTAAAAACTTGATTATTATCAAATTTTAAATGGAATGATTGCTGACTCTAAAAGCCTTTGTGGGAATCAGCAGATTATATAGCTGTATTTGACACAATAAGATGTACAGTCACTGAAATAATTTCCACTTACATTCTGGAAGTCAAAATTGCACTTCAATAGAAAAGGGTAATTTCAAAACATTCACAGAAGTCAGTAGCGGTGTGTGTGGTTGAATAAAATAACTTAATCAATGTCCTCCATTCAGATTGGCATTAATGTTTTATTTTTCACACCCATGCAGAGTTTCCTGAGCAAATATGGCATTTAAAGGAAAACATTTACTAGAACTAAAAAGAACTAATATGTGTTGTAAGAGGTATAATCCTGTTATACTACTATTTGTAATTTTTTCACACAGTGTAAACAAATTGTTAATTTGTACCTTTTCATTTAGCATTGCAAATGTTTTGAGAGATTGATGTCCACAGTATTAAAACCAAGTTTATGTAAGGATGTACTCTTTGATTAAATTGTATTCACGAATCAGTAGAGTAGAAATTTGGTTAACTACAGGATGAAGAAATATGAGACTTTCAGCTAATTTCTTACACCAAAATGAGTAATGGATAAATTAAATGCTAAAACTAAAGATTAGGATGATATCAAGTTGAATGCTTACTCCCCTCAATGTGGGGAAGAACTTTAATAATTCATTCAACAAATGTATATGGGACTATGGAGGTTCATCTAAATGTTGGGGATACAGAGGTGAACAAAACTACACAATTGCCTGCCTTCCTGGAGCTTACATTGTAGTGAGGGGAGAATGGAAAAAACAACATATACATGTAAACTATTTTATAATAGTAGATGACAAAACCCATGTTAACAAAAGATAGGGAGTATTGTGGGTGGATGGTTTAAGAGCAGTACATAGACTGGCCATGATTGGCCTTATGGAGAAGGTGATAT
Organism: Choloepus didactylus; assembly: GCF_015220235.1. Classification (NCBI taxonomy): domain Eukaryota; kingdom Metazoa; phylum Chordata; class Mammalia; order Pilosa; family Megalonychidae; genus Choloepus; species Choloepus didactylus. Next base: position 14,816,084 of record NC_051323.1, on the reverse strand, counting down.
TTGAGCAAAGACTTGAAGGAAGTGAGGAATGAATCCTGTAGATTTTGGGAGGAATACTTTCCATGTGAGGAAAACAAATTAATGTAAAGGACCCAAGGTGAGCCTGTCCCTGGCACATTCAAAGAACAAGGAAGCAGTTGGCTCTGGAAAGAGGGGAAGGGAGGGGGAGTAATAAGAAAATTGGTAAAACTATGGAAGGAGTTAGCAAAAATATTGATAGATTTGATTATGGAAGCATTTACAACTTCCAAACATTAAAGAAAATTATGAATAAAGTTAAAAGACAAGACAAACTGGGGAGAAAAATTGAAAACAAACATAACAAAAGGGGAGTTCACTAGATGGCAAAATCTGAGAGCAAGAGCATTTTTTTGTTCTCTGAAGAATTCCCAGAACTTTCAACAGTGCCTTTTGTATGATATACATGCTAAATCAATCTTGAGTGTTGTTTAGTAACCTAAGATATGATAGTTGTGGTGAAGAGTGTGGAATACTCACGTTTTTTGTTGGTGTGGAATGTATATCATTGAAAAAAATATTTGATAGCAATACATATCGCAAATCTTAAAACTTCAAGCTATTTTCATTTAATCATCTCTATTCCCTTATGTTGATTAATTTTTTCAAATCAATTGTTATTCTTAACATTACGTTTATTTTTGTCGTAAAGTATCTATTAGGGCAAAGATCTTTTTTTTTGCTGTTGTTCTTTGTCGTATGCCCAATGTTAGAATAGTTCCTGGCACATCATAACTTCCCACAAATATTTATTCATTTCTCTTTTGTTTTATTTTGATAGCATTAAATATATTTTATATAAATTTATATATTATATACATAACAAAATTTGCCATTTTGACAATTTTTAAGTGTGCAATTCAGTGACATTAATTACTTTTGCAATATTGTCCTACCAACACCTCCCCTTACTAAAATTTTTCATCTTCCTAAATAGAGACTTTTTATCCTTTAAGCAATAAATCCCCATTCACCCTCTCCCAACCCTGGTAACCTCCAATCTTCTTTCTGACTCTGTGAATTTGCTTATTCTAAATATTTCATATAAGCAGAATCATGCAATATTTATTCTGTTGTGTCTGGCTTATTTCATTTTGCATAAGGTTTTCAAGGTACACCCATATTGTAGCATTATGAGAACGTCCCTCCTTTTTATGGCTGAGTAGAATTCTATTGTGTGTGTGTGTATATATATATATCATATTTTGTATATTGATTCATCTGTTGATGGACATATGGGTTGTTTCCAAGTTTTGGCTATTGTAATAATGCTTCTTTGAACATTGGTACACAGGTGTCTGTTTGAGTCCATGCTTTCAATTCTCTGGAATCTATAGCTATAAGTGGAATTGCTCCATAAATATTTCTTGAATAAATGAATGAATGATTTCACTTCTACCAAATAGTCTAATGAAAATAAGGAGTACAGCCAAAGATTTATCTACAAGGATGTTCATTTCCCCATCATTTAAACTAAAAACTTGGAATACTTACATTTATAAAATCAAGGTAATGGTTAAAAATCATACAGAAATTAATCTTCTTTACAAGAAATATTTAACATGGGAACATGATCATGATATGTTAAATAAAAGCAGTGTGATACTAATTCACATGAAATTCAATTAACACTTACTGTATTGAAAACTATGTATTGGCAGATGTTGATTAGAGGTATTGAATTTTAGAATTTTCAGAGACCTAAAAATATATCTCATCCAGTCATTTTCTAACATTTCTTTAATTTTTTTAAATAAGTCAACTCCCTTATTCAAGACAGTTTTTAGCAATAGCCCAATAAGAACTACAATATTTTAAATGGAGACACCATGATTCAGAGATGAAAAAGTGGGAGAACAGTGTGGTGAAGTTCCAGTATCCTAATTCCTGGATCCCTTATCCTCTCACCCCTGTTTTTCTGCCCATAGATGATCCAGAAATAACTCTGTAGAACTTCTAGGATGCCTGAGCACAGTGAAAAAAAAATATTGTTCTAGCTTAATTGAGATCCAGAAGAAGACATGAAGGTTAAGAGAGGTCAAATCACTGTCTGTGGATACAAGTGAAGTTAGAAGAAATCTAGGACCGGAAAGCAAATCCTCTGATGCTATTTCAGTATTCTCTTACTATTCCTCTCACTTATTGATTGAGGCATTTGAGGACACCAAAGCTCACTTGTGCCTCTCTTTGCACACTTCTATTGCTTCTGACAATATTTCAGTTGCTAGGAATAGTCATCATTTGCACAGAAGAAGGAAGCCCACCCTGTGGTATTTGGAGAGTGTCATTTTTTTATTGCTGCTAGAGCAAATTACCACAAACCCGGTGGCTTAAAACAGCACAGACATAGCATCATATAGATCTGTAATTCAAAAATCCAACACAGGCTCTTTGGGATAAAAATCAAGGGGTCTGGAAGTTCTGGGGGAGAAACTGTTCCCTTGCCTTTCCACCCACATTCCTTTGCATTCTTTGGCTCATGGCTCCCTTTGACCATTTTCAAAGCCAGCAACATTGCATGTCTCTGCCCAATCTTCTACAGTCTCAAATCCCTCTCATTCGCTTTTTCTTCCTGCCTCTTCTGCTTTTAAGAAATCTTGTGATTCTATTGACCCGACCTGGGTAATCCAGGATAATCTTTTCATTTTTAGGTCAGCTCATTCACAACCTTAATTCCTCCTGCACCCTTAATTTTCCTTTGTCATGCACCCTAACATATTCACAGGTTCTGGAGACTAGAACATGGACATTTTGGGGGGGACCATTATTCTTCTCATCACAGCGTTTGAATGTATTTCCTCCAGAATGTTTTTTCATAAACAAAACACACACACACACAAGCACATACCTGAGCACAGAGCTTCCTCTGTAATGCAAAAAAAATTTAGATTGCTAACTCCTTCAGTGGAAGGCATGGAGAATAGCTGTAAAAATGTGAGTGTTCTTTAAGAGAAAATTATCCAATGGAAGCCCACTCAACTCTCTTCTTTTTAACCAACTCACATAATTAACGGTCAGTCTCCCAGTTTTTTTGAATATATACTGTCTATCTTCTATGGCACCCTGGCCTCATTGCTATGCCCCAGTCCTTCTGTTCCTACCTGTGGAGGTATAACTCATCCAGGCATAATTTATGTTTCTCTCCATTCAATCAAACTTTCTTAAAATTAATTAACCAATTTTTGATTAATTAACCCATTCCTACCCGGTGAGATTTGAGAGATTGTAGTGTATTTTCAACTATTGTCCATTCTGATGTTTTAGCAAGAAATGGGGTATCAGATCACCGCTTACCCGCCAGAGGCTCTCAAAGAATAGAACATGAGGTATATGAATTTTGGTGACAGAGAAGTCTGCAGTTTGCAGTTTCAGAGTAGAGCTGGAGCATTGTAGTGATAAATGGAGACCTCAGAGGATAAGGAACTGTACTGGGGCCCAAGGATAATAGCAGAGTTCCTGGAAGAGATTTGGATCGGTTAGTAAATTTTGCTTATTTCAAATTTTAACTGGGCTTGTACTGTGTATTTATTTCTGGTTATTAACTGCCATTTTATTTTTTCATTGAACATGATGAGGAATCAAATTGCCCTACTTTGAAATTATTCTATAGAGCTATCCACTAGCTAGCCCCAAATTGGCAGATTTCCCTGGTGCTTTTGAAGGGAGTTTTTGAAAATGTTATCATATTCATCTGAGTTCTCACCATTTCTTGGTGTCTCTTAATTAGCTCTAATTCCAGGGCTTCTGAGTGACTTCTTTTTCTATAATAAACTAATAAATTGGGTGCTCAAGGTTAATGTAATTTCAGACTGTCAATCAAATTCCACAGCTTCACAGCTCACTAATATACGTTGTACTGTTTCATTTATCTTTCAAACAGATTTCATTAAAACTACAAAAGCTTATTTCTCCATCATTTATCTAAGCTTGGTAATGCTTGTTGATGATATTGTTGCCTGGAGAAATTAGGATTTTGAGCATCAGTCAATAACATATTGTTGTAACTGGAATGGATATAAAGAAGAAGCATCCATAAAGTATTCTCATTACAAATAAATGATAAAAACAGTAAAATTTCTGTGTTTCAAATATTTATAGACCCAGTCACTAATGAACTGATCATAGAAAGGTTGCATCCAGGAAAAGTGATATTCTTATTTTGTTAAATATGTAAAAAAAACATTATGATGGAAATCCTTGGTGAATAAATTATACTCATTCACTTGTAACTCAGTTTTATTTTTAAGATTTAAAGGAAATTCCGCAAATGTTTCAGCACCAAGATAGTGGCTGTTCTTCAAACATGAATCTTCTTTGATGAAAATGTTGAAAACCATGTGCTCTCACATTCAATATCTCATTTAATCTTGGCAGCAATATTGGGTGATAAATCTTATGACCACCTACTATAAGGACCTGAAATCCAGAGGAATGAAGTTACTGTCTCAGGTTTACACAGCATGGTAGAACCAGGATTAAGTTGCAGCACTTAAAATCCAGCGTTCATTCTACCCTATTAATCACTCCTGGGACAGGGCAGCAAGGCAACTCAACCTCATGGGATGTCTCCTGTGATGTGATTGGGATCTTACTATCTTCCAATTAAGCTGCATCATGAAGCTTGTCAGACACTTGGTGCTTACCTTATATTTTACAATCCCATGTATCATTACAATAATACTTTCAAAATGGGAAATAATCTATGTCCCTTCCCTGTAAGTTTGAGAAATATGCTGGGCTGATTGTCTCTCTCTGTGACTGAGAAATTATCCATCCCTCAGCAGTGTAACTGTACATATTTATGAGAATATAGAAGATCCAAAGTGTCCTCAACAGACTCATTTCCCTAGATCTCAATGGAGGAGAATCTACACCAATGTCTTGGAAAGCTGTTGGGACAGTGGAAAGAACATTGGCTTGGAAGTCAAGAAATTCATAATCAAACCACAAATGTCACAAGCATGTTTTGTGACCTGAGGAAACCTCATGTCACATATGCAGAAAATAAGTATATTTTAAAGCTACCTCTGTTGAAGTATTATGATAATAACATAAACCACACACTTGTCAACTGTTTTGAAGAGACTCCATTCATGAAAATCCCATGGTTAGGGATAAATGTTTCTTAGCATCTCTAAATGTTATTAGTATAATCTCCTTTAAAATTGTGAGTGTGTGCACCCAAATATAGAGCTTTGTTTTGGATTCTTTACTTATCTACATTAAGTAATAACTTTGTAGCTCTGAAGGGGCCTCTGCAATAAAATGACTACAAAAGTGACAGAGGGTCATTCAGTTCACAGAAACTCTCTGTTATATGAAAATAACCCTAGTGTTAATGTTAATTGATCTTATATCATTTTCTCTCTCCAGCTTATTTCATCTTTTCCCGACATAGTAATACGTATATACATAAATTCTTATATAAGAAGCTATCTGTCTTTTTTGACCTTTATGTGCACTCTTGGAAGAGTTTGGACAAAATAACGATAGAGATGGTACTGATGAGCTTGATGGTATTGAGTGATAAATTAATTGACATAAAATGCATTTACTCAAAAGATGTGGATTTCTGAATGACAAAAAAATGTAATCAAACAATCTAAACTAGCAACCTTTGCAAAACGCATAGGATTCATTTTTGATTTATGATATTTATACATTTTACTCAGGGAATAAGGCAAAAAAGATATGACTAAGGTAAGTGTCCATTAGTTAACAACGAATCTTTTAGGAAGAGTTGTTTTTCTTGAATGGCAGAGAATAAGGGTCAATCAAGTACTGAATTGGCAAAGGAAATCTTCAGTGAATGTTACAGATAGATGGGCTGTAAGGCACCTTTAGTAAAAACGATGATCATTTTACCATGCAATTTAACACAGTAATCATTATTAGGAATTTCACAATTAGTTATGTTGAGTCCATTAATGATATATTGAAAATAAAAAAGCAAATATCCTTGATAGTCAAGCTATCAAGCTATCAAGCTGTGGTAGAATATAATGCTTCTCAAGAAATGATTTTATCAAAACATGGCTTAAATCTTTCCATTTGTGGTAATCCTGTCAAGGATTTCAAAAATTTAAACATGGTACTTAAGAGATACAGCTCTCTCTTATGGCTCAAGTTGATGGCAGTGGGATGAGAATTACTTGAATAATGGAACTTTGATATGCTCATTTCAAGGGGAGAAAATGAAAGTGGGAGAGAGAGCAATGGGGAAATGGAGAGAAAAGGAAAGAAGGAGAGAGAGAGAGAGATGCCATTTGAAATGGAAAGGACTAATCTCTTTTTCTGATGACATGTAAGATATGCACTAAGGAAAGAACAGAAAGAAAAATGAAAACCTGATGATGTGTGTATCTGTAAAGGTACAAATGTGTGTGTGCTACCTAAAATTGTGCATTAGTGTACTACCATGCAATAGAGTAAGAAATGGCATTTTCCTTTTTAAGTGTATGTATATTAATAAAAAGGAATATACTATACACAATACTTTATAAATTGTTTTCATTTATTTTATAACAACTATTACATCAAAAATTGAATAACATTCCATTTTAGGGATATGTCTTACTTTTTCAATTAGATTCCTTCCAAGTATGTGGCCATTATTAAGTATAAAAATTCACCCACCCTTAAATATTTTCCGGGGTTAGATTCTTATAAGCAAAACTAAGACAATAGGTAAAGCAACAGATAATGCAAATTTAAAGATTACAGATACATTCTGAGGCAATGTCATCCAGAGAGCTCATGCTAATTTTGATTCTATTAGAAAAGGCTTTGATAGGGCCTGAGAACACTGGTTGTCATCATGTAGTTTAATATTTTGCAAATTAAAATCTTATAATTTATTTTATTAACAATATTGCTGGTCAAATTGACTATTTCTTTACATCTATGTCTCTTCTACTTTGCTTGTTTATAACTTTGACCTATTTTCTTTTTGAAATATTTGTTTTATTTATTGACTTGTTAGAGATCTATATAAGGTGGAAACATTAGAATTTATCACTTTTTCCTCAGTCTTCTATGTTTCATGTTAAGCATATTACAAGGTATGCCATTTTTAAAATATATTGTGAATTGTATATTTGTCTTCCGAATGTGTTTCTCAGATTATTGCTGAAAAAAAGACAATTTCTTTTTCTTCATTTATTTAACTAAATACATTACTGAGTTCTCCTGTCAATATGAAAATCTTTAATTTGAAAATAGGTTATTTGAGTAGACAATTCTAATTTCTGCAAAGAAGGATGAATTTTGTCTTCTACTTCCCAGTGTTCACAAATCCTATTTCATTATTGCCTATATATTGATTAGAGGTATTAGGAAAAAAAAAAAAAAAGAGAGAACATCTGGTTGACAAAGATGGTGGCATAAGATGCTCCAGGTGCCATTAGCTCACAAGATCTTTGAAAAACTAGCAAAACTGGCAGAGGCATTTTTTTTTTTTTCAAAACTCTGGTAAACAGGTAAAGTTTGCAGTAACTAGGCAAGAGCCAAATGGTGTGGTGTAGAATCAGCCTGCACTCCACTGTGGATCCTCACTCCTTTTCTGGAGGGAGTAGAGTAACTCTTATGTACATACTGGGGTGGCAGCCTGAATGACTGAACCAGGAAAGCTGTCTCAGATTCACCCTCCCAGAATTTGCCCCGCAGGCAAAAGCACCTTGCAGAAAAATAAAGCAGTATAAGAAACAATTAAGTCAAAGAGGCCTGAAGCAAATTATTACCTGCTTTAAGTCATACAGTAGAGCACAAGGGAGGGGAAGAAAACTTATTTCATATGGAGAAGAGGTAGCAGTCAAATTCCTGTCATGGGGGAATTCCTAAGGTCATGAGCAAGCACAAGCCCAGAACAAAACTCAGGTTCAGAAAATATGGAGAGGACCCTGCACTTCATATTTGCCTCAGGCAGATATTCTTGATAGGATGGCTAATTCTGAAGGAGAACATCAGCCAACACAATGTCAATTTTCAAAAACTGTGAAAGGTGCTTTTTGCTCTGAATCATTTGTTTTTGTTAGCTCTTGGCACTCAGGAAATCTCTTGTTGGATAGAAAGTTAAGTAACAGACAACTCAAGGTTTAAATCTAAGAGTTAACACTGTAAAATATTAAGATGTACAGTATAGAAAAAAGATGACAAGACTCAGAAGAAAACAGGAAATGATGGCCCATCCAAAAGAACCAGATGAAAATCCAGAAACCGTCAAAGAAGACCAGCGTTTGGCCATGCCACACAAAGTTGTTAAGTTAATGATCCTCAATAAGCTCAAGGAGATAAAGAAAAACAGAGAAAGAATTACAGATGAAAGGAAAACAATGAATGACCAATGTGAGAATATAAATAAAGTGCTAGAAATTTTTAAAAAGGAACCAAACAGAAATATTGGCATTGAAAATCACAATAACTGAAATGAAAAATTCCCTAGAAGGTTTAAACAAAGATTGGAGCTGGCAGAATAAATAATCAGTGAACTTGAAGACAAGAAAATTGAAATGATTCAGGCTGAGGAACTGAAAGAAAAAAAGAATTTTAGAAAAGTGAACAGAGACTAAGAGACCTGTGGGATACCATGAAGTGAAGCAATATATGCATTATTGCAGTCCCAGATAGAGAAGAGAGAAAGGGCAGAGGAAATGTTCAAAGAAATAATTGCACACAAATCCCCAAATTTAATGAAAGGCATGAAGAAGCACATTCAAGAAACTCAATGAATCCTAAGCAGAACAAACTAGAAGAAAATCATGCCAGACACACAGTTGAGCTTATGAAAGCCAAGGACAAAGAAACAATTTTGAAAGCTTCAAGAGTGAAGTAGTGTGTTGTGTACATAGGAGTCCTAATAAGATTAAGGGCTGATTTCACATCAAGAATCATGGAGACAAGAAGACAGTGGGAAGAGATACTTAAAAGGCTGAAAGAAAACAATTATCAACCAAGATTTTTGTATCACCCAAAGGGTGTCTTTAGAAAATGAGGGAGAGTTTAAGACATTCCAAGATGAATAAAAACTGAGTAAATTTTCACCACTAGACCTGCCTTAAAGCAATGGTAAAGGTATTCATAAGACTGAAAGGAATGAGCACATGACCATGGATCAAAGTAGTGTAAAGAAATAAAAGCCTCTTACAAATGCTAGCTCTATGGTATTGCGTATTTGTTATGTAACACTGTGTTCTACTTCTTACAGGTTCTAAAATGCAAATGCATAAAAGGTAATTATGAATATATGTTTTTTACATATAGTTTATAAAACAGAATTTGTAACAAGTCCAACAAAAAAGTGGGGAGACATTTACAGGGAACAGTGTATGTGTATGATATTGAAGTTAAGTTGGTATCAAATAAAACATGAAATTTATCAAAATTGGATATTAAATTTTAGCCCCATTGTAACTGCAAAATATATGAAAATATATACAGAAAGAAATGAGAGAGGCTCAAAATGGTACAAGAAAAATTCAAATAATTGTGAAAGTAGACATTAACGGAAGAATTGATAGACTAAACAGGTATAAGACTTACAAAGACCAAATAGCAAAATGGCAGAAGAATGTACTGCATTATCAATAGTTACTTTAAATGTAAATGATTTAAACTCTCCAGTCAAAAGACAGACATTGGCAGTATGGATTTTTAAAAAAAGCATGTCCCAATTGTATATGGTATATAAAAGATCACCTTAAATTCAAAGACACAAGTAAATTGAAAGTGAAAGGATAGAAAAAATTTACTATAAAAACTGTAAACAAAAGAGAACTGGGGTAGCTATACTAATATCAGATAAAACAGACTTTAAGTAAAAAACTAAAAGGAGGGAAAAAGTTCACTATATACTGATTAAGGGTCCATTTCAACAACAAGGCATAATGATTATAAATTATATATATATATATATACACACACACATACATACACTTTATGGCAGACCCCCAAAATATATGAAGCAAATATTGACAGATATGAAGGGAGAAATGAAGAATTCTACATTAATTTTAGAGTCTTCAATACATCACTTTCAATAATGGATAGAATTTCTAGACAGAAGATGAATGAGGGAATAGCTTGAATGATACTATAAACCAAGTAGACCCATCAGACATTCATAGAACATTTCACCCAAAAGTCTCAGAATACATGTTCCTCTCTAGTGCACATTACTTATTCTCCATGATAGACCATACATTTTGTAATAAAACAAGTCTCAATAAATGCAAACATATTGATAACATACGATATAACTTAGTTGGTTACAATGGAATAGTTAGAGATCAATAATAGAAAAAGAAATGGAATTCACAAACATGAGGAAAATTAATTAACACACTCTTCACCAATGAGTCATAGAAAAAAAATCACAAAGGAAATAAGGAAATATCTTATGGCAAATGAAAATCAAAACACAAAATATCAAAACTTACAGGATGCAGCAAAGGCAGTGCTGAGAGGGACATGAATAGCTCTCAAGGCTTACATGAAATATGAAGAAAGATCTCAAGTCAGAGTCTTAACCTCACAACTGGAAGATCCAGAAGAGCAAACTTAACCCATAGCAAGCAGAAAGAATGGAATAACAAAGTTTAGACGAGATAAATGAAATAGAGCATAAAAAACCAATAGAGAGAATTAAAAAAAAGTTGTTTTCTTGAAAAGATCAATAAAATCAACATTTACCTAGACTGAGAAAGGAAAAAAGAAAGAGGACACAAATAACCAAAATCAGAAATGAAAGGGAGGACATGACTACCAACCCCAAAGATGAAAATAAGGATTATAAGAAGATTCTGTGAACTACTGTATGCCAGCAAATTAAAAACCTAGATGAAATGGACAAATACATAGAAGTACACAAACTCCCTCTGCTGACTCAAGAAGAAATAGAAGAGCTCAACAGACCAACAATGAGTAAAAATATTGAATCAGTTTTCAAAACCTCCCAACAAATAAAAGCCCAGGACCAAATAGCTTCACTGGTGAATTTTACCAAGCATTCTGAAAGAATTATAACTAGTCCTGCTCACACTCTTCAAATAAATTAAAGAGGAAGGACCACTCCCCAACTCATTCTATGAGACCAACATCACCATAATACCAACACCAAAGATACCAGAAGAAAAGAAAATTACAGATCAACATCCCTTATTAATATAGATGCAAAAATCCTCAACAAAATAGTAGCAAAATGAATTAACAGTATGTTAGAAGAATTATACCCCATGAACAAATGGTATTTATCCTAGGTATTCAAATGGTTCAACATAAGAAAATCAATTAATGTACTACTCCACATTAATAGAATGAAGGGGGGGGGAAGATCATCTCAATTGATGCAGAAAAGGCATTTGGTCAAATTGTATACTGCTTTTTGATGAAAACATTTAGAAAACTAGGAATAGAAGAAATCTTCCGCAACATGATAAACGGTATATATGATAAGCCCGCAGCTGATGCCATACTCTATGGTGAAAGACTGAAAGCATTTCCTCTAAACAAGACAAGGATGCCCGCTGTCACCTGTTATTCAATATTGTACTGGAAGTTCTATCCAGAGCAATTAGGCAAGAAATAGAAATAAAAGGCATCCCAATTGGATAGGAAGAGGTAAACTTTCCCAATTTGCAGATGGCGAGACCCAATATATATAGAATATCCTGAAAAATCTAAAGCAAAGCTACTAAGAGCTAATACGCAAATTCAGCTAAGAATAAGATAAGGGGGATAAGATCAACATGCAAAAATCAGTAGTGCTTCCAAACACTCGTAATGAACAATCTGCAGAGGAAATTAATAAAATCAATTTATAATAGAAGCCCAAAGAATCAAATGTCTGGGAATAAATTTAACCAAGGGTGCATAAGACTGTTTCATGGAAAACTACAAAACATTGCTAAAAGATAGCAAAGAAGATTCAAATTCATGGAAAGACATTTGTTGTTCTTATATTGGAAGAATAAATATTTTTAAGATGTCAGTTCTACCAAATATAATTTACATATTTTATGCAATGGCAATCAAAATAATTTGCAGAAATAGAAAAGCCAGTCATCAAATTCCTATGAAAGTATTAGGATCCCTGAATAGCCAGAACCATCTTGTTAAAGAAGAACAAAATTAAGGATTCATGTTTCCCGATTTTAAAACTTACTGCAAAGCTACAATAGTATATTAACTATAGTCCATGGTTTGCATTAGTGGTCACTGTTTGTGTTGTCAGCATAGGGCTGACACAAGGATAGATATATAGACCAATGGAATTGAATTGAGTGTTCAGAAATTTGCCCTCACATCTAGGGCCAATTGATTTTTGACAAGGGGGCCAAGTCCACTAAACGGGGAGAGTACAGTCTCTTCAACAAATGATACTGGAAAAAATGGATATTCATATGCAAAGATAATTAAAAAAAATTAACTCAAAATGGATCAAAAGACCTAAAATAAGAACCAAAACTATAAATCCCCTAGAAGAAAATATAGGGAAGCATCTTCAGAACTTTGTGTTGGAGGAAACGTAAAATGATCAGCTGCTGTGGAAAAGTTTCACAGTTCCTCAGAAAATTCAGTATGGAATTTCTCTCAGATTCAGCAATCCCATTTCTAGACATATCTCCAAAAGAAGTGAAAGGAGGGACTCAGATATTTTCACACTAATGTTCATAGCATTTTTATTCACAATTGCCAAAAGAGGGAAGTAATTCAAGTGTCATCAACAGACAGATGGGTAAACAAAATGGTTGTGTGTATGTTACTACTGCAATTCTTTTAAAGCATAGGAATATACAACACAAACAGTGACCACTAATGCAAGCCATGGACTATAGTTAATATACTATTGTAACAATATTATTTCATCAGTTGTAACAAAGTTACCACACTAATACAAGGTGTTAATAATAGGGAAGTGATATGAGAACTCTGCATTTTCTGCAGAATTTTTTCTATGAACTTACAAATTCTCTAATGAAAATCATTAAAAAAAGAAATATTAGAGATATATAATAGCATAATAGTCATAGGTAGCAGACTTCTTTCTCATTTTAGAAAATTATCTAGACTTTCACCATTAAATTTTAATATTGCATAGAAATAGATATTTATTTTAGTATTAAAGTCTACTTCTAGTTATCATTAAATATTTTCATGAGAAATTAATGATGAAATAAATTAAATGCAATTACTGCATATATCAAGGGGAGCATGTGACTATTGTCTTTGATTTTATATTAATGTTTATAGTTTATGTTATTATACTTAATGCTATTGAATCATTTATTCACTCCCAAAATAAAACATGTTTGGTCATGGTATTTTATTCTCTAAATGCAGAGTTGGAACTGTTTCAGTCATGTTTTGGTTATTAGTTTTTATCTATATTCCCAAACAAGGAATAGACTGTAATTAATCTGCTGTTTTAATTTTCCTAAGTGATCTTTGTTATGTTTTGGTATGAGAGATATAAAGTTTTGTTAAAAATTATGAAGCTTCTAGTCTTTTCTTCTAGTTAACAGTATTTCACAGAATGAAATTTTTATCTATCTTTTCATAAAAATAATGTGAATACAGTGCCTTTTGGGATATTCCTAGAGAACTTTAAATCTTTTTCCAAAGTTAATATTCCATTCATATTTTCTCTCATTTGTTAGTTATTATTGATTTTATTTAATAGCCTCCTAAAAACCTCATTCATTTTATCAATAATTTCTGGTTTATTACCATACAATCATATATGCAGTTAATTACTTTAATTCCTTTGTATCTGTGGCTGTGCTATTTTTTATTCATTTTCACTTGAGTTAAACAGAGGTATGTAAAAATTTTTTGTTTGCAAGATTTGATTTCTTTTTGGCTCTTTAATCTCTTTTTCTGTATTTCTGATTTGCATTGTGATTAAAAGAATGTACACTGCATTCCCTCTACTTTTTCTTTATAATTGGGATTATTTTCAGTTTTGCTTAGGATTCTGGAATATAATTTTTTTCTTATAAGATTTTTTTAAAGATCTTACATATTTGTGTCCACTTGAAAATCTGAGCATTGTGTTAGAATGAGATATAGAGAATTTGTCTGGTTTAACACCTTTCATCCTCTCTGCTCTGATCCAACAAATTTCTATTAATTTAAAAAATAACCTAGAAATGAAAATCTTAAATTTCATTTTATAAAATTCTATTTCTATAATTAATATTTTTACCTAATTTTATCATTAAGCCTTTATGTTTAACTAGAAACTTAGATTTATTTCCATGTTTAAGTGATTTTGATGCTGAGCATTATAATTATTTTTATACTATGTTCTGGCTACAGTTACATTATTAATAAACAACAAAGATTATAGATCACAGAAAAAAAGAACTTGAGCTTACTGTGAGCCGAAAGAAAATTTCAGGGGTCTTACGCACGTTTAAAGAAAATTTAAATGATTTCCTTCCTTCTTCAACAATTTTGGAAGCTAGTGTAACATCTGGGTTAATATGGAAGTGGGAAAAATCTACCTTCCAAATCCCCAGTAAAATATAACAAAAAATATGAAACTGAGGCTGTATCCAGGAAAGAGGGTCAAACAAATATGAAAAAAAAAAAAAAAATGGAAATCTCCCAAATTTTTACAATAAAACCAAAAGGGAAGAAGTGACAACCAATGGGTGATTTACTATAGGTAAGAAAATATCTGTCTTGGGAATAAGAGGTGACGTGGACCCTGAGAGTAAACTGAATGGAGCCATCTCGAGGAGTTAGAGGAGTAGTCAGTCAAGAACAGGTGAGATAATGGGGTGGACTAAATAGAAACAATAATAGAAATACTCTATTCCAACTTTCCCTTGGGATATCCATCAGATAAGTGACAATGATGTCAAAATGGGATCCAGTTCTAACAATTAAACAGATCTATGCCTTGAGGATTTTTCTGGATAAAGTTGTGACTCTATTAATGGGGAATACTTCCCTAAATAAATTTGTGAAATTTACTTTTAGTAGAGAGGAAAATAGTCTTTTCTGTCTACCTCAGTCTCTAAGCTTTTTTTTTCCCCCTCAAAGCTAAGGCCTCTGATGTTTCCCTGGAGTTAGTGGTGAAAATGAATATACTCAGGTAAATCTACCTTCTTCACTCAAGTGATTCTGAACTTTTATCATTTTTCCATACTCAGCCCACAAAAGAATAACCAGGTATTTGACACCATACCCAAAGGAAAGCATCTTAGTCATTTCAACTTGTCTAGGGAGTACTGGATAAGAAAAGTATTTTCTTTGAGAGGGTAAGGAAAATGAAAAAAAAAATTGATTAAAACATGAGAAAAATGAAACAGTTCAAATAAAAAAAATTCTGGAAATTTTTTTCCTTATAAAATACTATCATAAGAAACTGAAGAAAACTGTAAAGTATCTCTTTAATATTTTCATCAAGAATCAACATCACAGTGATTCTACAAAAGTAGAGCAATTATTAAATGAATAATCAACTTAATTCAGGAAATATTTGTTGGGAAAAAAGGGTAATCTGCATTTTTAAAGACAATAGGGCAGTGAGCCACAGATTACTTGTTGGTGAAGCCAAATCAGTGCATTTAAGAATACAGGGACAGAAGTGATACCAAGGAAAAAGTGACACATAAAACAGATGAAGGAGATAGAATAAACTTAGCATATAATTTCCAGAGAGGAGAATAAAACAATGAGAGAAATCACAATAATTTAATCAAAGAAGTGGTAGAATATGATCTCAGGTTGAAAACTACTGATGGCCAAAGGATCCTTTGACCACCAGACAAAATTAAGGAAAAATTACTGGCATCTGATTATGTCCACGCTTATTTTTAAACATAGTTTCTTAAGTTGACATCTGAGGAACACTTGGAAGGTACTAGTGTCAGGAAAACAACTGAAAAAAAAATCAAACAGGCTAATTAAAATGTTAAAAGTCATCATGACCTTATGACCAGTGGTTTATTTTAATTCAAATTTATTGAGATGTATCCACACACCGTATAATCCATCCAAAGCCTACAATCAATGGCTCACAGTATCATCATATAGTTGTACATTCATCACCACAATCAACTTTAGAACATTTTCATTACTCCAAAAAACAAAAATAGAAAAGAACACCCAAAATATCCCAAACCCTGTATTATTCACTTATTTATTTATTTATTTATTTATTTATTTATTTGTCTTAATTTTATTACTCATCTTCCCATATACTGGATCCAGGGAGTATCAGTCACAAGGTTTTCACAATCACACAGTCACATGAAAAGCTATATAGTTATGTAATCATCATCAAGAATTGAGGCTACTGAATTACAATTCAACAGTTTCAGGTATTTCCTTCGATTCTAATACACTAGAAACTTAAAGGAACATCTATGCAATGCATAAGAATAACCCTCAGAATGACCTCTCTACTCTATTTGAAATCTCTTAAGCACTGAAACTTTATTTTGTTTCATCTCTCTTCCCCCTTTTGGTCAAGAAGGCTTTCTCAATCCCGTGATGCCAATGCCAGGCTCATTTCTGGGAGTCATGTTCCATATTGTCAGGGAGACTTACACCCCTCTGAGTCATGTCGCATGCAGGAATAAGGGTAATGAGTTGATTTGCAGAGCTGGCTTAGAGATACAGGCCATGTCTGAGCAACAAAAGAGGTTCTCTGGGGGTGACTCTTAGGTATAAGTAGGCTTAGCTTCGCCATTGGAGCTGTAAGTTTCATAAGGGTAAGCCTCTAGATCAAAGGCTTGGCTTATTAAGTTGGGAGCCCCTATTGCTTAACAGAGCAGCAGGAATTCCCCAGGTGGGGAAGTTTAATAATTCCACATTTTTCCCCAGTCCCTCAAGGGGACTTTGCAAACATTTTTTATTTTCTGCCCAAAGTATTCTGGAATGTATGGAGGGATTACACCTAATTGTGTTCTGAGGTGAAATCTTGTGACCTAACACTTCTATATCCAAAAAACTCAGATGTGCAAAAATATAACTTTATTTCTAGAGCTAACTTCAATTTCTGACTTGGAACTCCAGCCTGCCTCTTAGAATGCAAATTCATCTAGTTATTTTCAGGTAAATTAAATCCAGTAACTTAAATCCAGCTAAGGTCAACTGAAATAATATTTATAAATTGAACACTTTTAAAATACAAACTCCATATTTGACTTCGCTTGCTTTCTGCCCTAGGTGGGCTCTAACTCTGCAGTTATAAATTTACAGCATGGGAGGTATTGGGCCCATAATTTTTATTGGGATGGGTCATAGTCAAGTGGTTTTAGCTGATATACCTTTTTGATGTAGACCAGGCAATGACCATTTCTTACCGTAAGGAACAGATAGTAAATATTTTAAGATTTGTGGGTCATATATAGCCTTTGTTTCAACTACTGAACTCTGCCACTGTAGCATGAAAGTAGCCATAAATAAGACGTAAGAATAAAAATGACTGTATTCCAGTAAACCTTTCTTTACCAAAATAGGCAGAGGTTTTAATTTGGCCCATGAATCATAGTTTGTTGAACTCTGATGCAGAAAATTCACAGAACTCTCTCCCAACTCCTAAGAAACCATCACTGGGTTTCCTAGCACTGCCAGTCAAAACAGTCCCCAAGTCCACAACCAGAAGTATATTTATTATGCATCTGTGCTGGATGAGCTAACTCTATGTAGCACTGTTTCATTCAGAATCGCCCAAAACTATTCTTCCAGACCATTGGTCTGGAAAACTAAGGGAGAAGTCTGGGTTTCCTTGTCATGCATATATGCACATATTCCCATCCCTGCAAGGCTACTGATAAATCAAGATGATAAAAATAACCTCTAAGTTTGCTATTCTCTCTAGCTTACGTCATGTTCAGTCATGTTCCTGGCAGTCTTCTGTACTCATATCTCAGGATTAAACTGAGTCAGGTTAGCAATAATTTAGCCATTATTTCTCATTGCCTCTTCTTCATCAGTTTTTACTCTTCTTTACCACAATGTTCTTGACTTGGGCTCCCTTTCACCCTATTTTTTTAAAGAGGTAAGGGCGAAAGGCATGCTAGGAAGAAAAACTTGCTTCCAAAACTCTTCCGCCTGTTATTTAGTCTGGAATCTTGATTGCCACAGGCAAATAACATGACATCCTTTCTCTACTGGGCAGTGGAGTGGGCTGAACCCACCATTTTATATACAAGGTATTAGTCATTTTTCAGGAAGTAATATTTCACGCATCATCTAGTTCCCCAACAATAACAATGTCATGTTAAAAAAGAAAGGGATACTAAATGTTGTAAACAAAATACCGATGTATAAGGAATACACTTACGACAACTCCCTGCCCTATAAATCCATTTACAAATTTCTGCCTGTTACAGCATTAAAACATAAAACAACAAGATACTTTTCCATATGAATATTAAATTTTGGAATTTTATTTAATGCCCAAAGGTTTTTACTTGAGGAAATTACTTGAAGCAAATGATAGTATTCCATTTTCTTTTCATCATTTCAGCTTTAGATTAAATCTCTGAGGTACATCTAGAATTTTACTAACTTGGGTTAACTTCCTTGATATGCTTTAGAATTTCACCTCTATGCTCCATTTGCAAAAGGGTTTTAACTTTTGTCCAGGATTATATTTGACTTATTGCATAAACAATACACGTATGAGACGTGGAGGCTTATCCCCATCAAATAATGTAAAATGAATTTAGAATAAGTGACACAGGCCATAAAAGGGAGGAGGGATTGTAAAAATATAGAAGTACAAGAAATCATCTGTGTCACTACTCTTGGTGGCCTAGTGAACGGCCATTTCCTCTCCTCATTTTCCTTCCTACCTACCTACCCCTGGACAGAGATTAAAATTCTGGATTGTCAAGATAGCCCAGTTGCAGCTGGAGAAAGATACCTGTCTGTGATAAAAGATACATGGGGACAATAATGTCCCCACTGTCACTCCCTTCTGACACCAACACTGTTATATTTCTTTAAAACCACCCTCAATGATTCACTAGAAGGGCACACAAGTTTCAGGGGTGGTGTTACAGTAACAGGTATGGTTTAATACAGTGAAAGGATGTAGATTAAAATAGAAAAGGCAAAAGGTACTGGGGTGAAGTCCTGTAGAAACCAAGAACAAGTTTCCAGATACCCTCTCTAAGGGGAGTTGCAAGGACATGCTTAATTTTCTCAGCAACAATGTGTGACAATACCTGCAAGGTGTTGCCTACCTGGAAAGCTCACAAAGCCTTAGTGTCCAGGGTTTTCACTGGTTCTGACACACAAGTATAATCACACGTGTGACTGACCTCAGCTACTCAGACTGTAGCCCCTCAGGCAAAAGCAGACACTCACTGTAAGTAACACTGAAGCATGAACTATCTGATTAAACTGATAGCACATGACCCAAGGCCTTGGGCATACAGAACACTCTTACCAGGCAGAATATCCCTGTCCTACAGACGGGCTGTCTTGGGAATGTGCCGGGTTTGATTAACCCAGGCCTGCTGAGCTAAATCTTTCCTGCACACTTTGAACATGGCTTTCTGAAGACGTGATGTTTGGAATTGTAGCCTCCAACTTAAGATTGTAAAGGGTAAGTCAAGAGAATTGAGGATGCTTTTTGAGAGCCCTGACATTTTTGGACTTCTGATTTACTACCTCTGAATTGCCATCCTGTGAATGCTTTGTGCTGTGAAACATATTAATAAACTCTAATTTTAAAGCCATTTTATTTGACTATTCTCTTTTTTCAGCTAAAAGGATCTTAAGTGATTCAGCATCCAAAACACACCTTCTCATATAAGTGAGGCTTGAAGAGTCTATATATATATACATATATACATATATATACATATATACATATATACATATATATATATGTGTGTGTGTATATATATATATATATATATGTGTGTGTGTGTGTGTGTATAAGACGGAACTGGGTCTTAGAGTGAGTGTAGACAGATATAATAGAAGGCCTGATTTCTGTCCTGTCACTTTCTGGTCTTCTGTTCAATGATAAGCAGATGCATTAGCTGTTACATCCCCCTTATAATCCCTTATTCATTCATGTTTTCTTGAAATGCTATTTACTTCCACTAATGCAGCCCAGTGTTTTGCAGTATGAACTCTCAATGAATATACTGAATGCTCAATTTGAATTCCAGGTGGACATTTTTCAAATGAGACTTTGTCGCATAGCTCTTTCAAAAAACAATGAAGGATTCTTTTCTGGCACCTACAGATAATAAAAATCACTTTACAGGTGACAAATTTATGACATTGTAGCCTTGATGGAAATGGTTAATTTGTAGCCAGTCAACAATTTTTTTTCTGCTTTTTTTCTCCTCCTTTTCTGTAGAAATAAAAATATTTTTCCCCCAAAGGGTAAGTTTTGATGTAAGCCTCTGTTCGTTTCAGATAAGCTGCTTTAAATCCAACTTCTCAGAAGTTCTTTCCATGATACCTTGAGTCCTTCAGCCCAGTGTTAGATTATAGACACCTCTTTTATAATCTCCAGGCTTGACTGCTTAGTTTTGAAATAAATGTTTCATTTTCTATGGAATTTTAAAGGTTTTGCATTTGTGAGAAAGAATGACATTGAGGTTTTAGTAATCTATTTTAGAACCTGGAGAAGACTTCATTTTCATACCTGTCACACTAGGTGATATGTAGGCCTTAATGATATTCAAAAGTTGTCAATTTGATTTATTTGTAATTTGGGAGACTTAGCTGGTAGCTATTTGGAGCTGGTTTGTTGGTTCAAAGGTGTTTTCTCCTGTCTAAAGATAGACTAAAGAATCAGCAACAAGTAAAATGTGGTAGGTAAAATGAAGCATCAATCCACAAAGGCAACAGTGGCCTTTGCCTTCCTCTTCATTTGCTAAAGCAATGATGATTTTAGGCACTATTGCCACCAACTTTTTATTTAATTAATTAATTACACCCCCCAGCTTTGTTGCACTCTCTCTTTTTAAAATTTAAACTTTAATTTACAATAATTTTAGATTTACAGAAAAGTTGCAAAGAGAGTACAGAATTCCCATACAGTCCTCACTCAGTTTCCCCTTTTTCAAACACCCTCCATTAATAGTGTACATCTGTCACATCTAAAAAGCCAGCTTCAATTCATTATGATCAACTAAACTCTTATTCAGATTACACTAGTTTTCACCTATTGTCCTCTTTCCTGTTCCAGGGTCCCATCCAATTTTCCACACTACTATTAGTTGTCATGTCTCTGTGACACTTTCTCAGACTTTCCTTATTTTTAATGACCTTGACAGTTATTAAGAGTACTGGTTGGCTATTTTGTGGAATGTCCCTCAATTTGTATTTGTCTGATTTTTCTTCTTATGGTTACACTGTGGTCATGAGTTTTGGGGAGGATGACCACACAGTTGGTTGAAGTGTTGTTGAAGTGTCCTTCTCATCACATAACATCAAGCCTACATGCAATTTAGACTAATTACCACTGATGATGTTAACTCTTGATCATACGGCTGACATAATACTTGACATGTTTGACTTGTTTCCTGCCCAACTCCCTTTTTCATGCTCCACTCTTTGAAAGTAAGTTAGTAAGCACAGTTCACACTCAAGGGCTGGAGACGTAAGCTCTGTCTCCTGGAAGGGGTTGTATCCACATCCAATATTTGAGAATCTTCTCTACGGGACATTTGTCTCCTATTCCTCATTTATTTAATTATCCAATATCTAATTTCTATCAGTATGCATTCATGGATGTTTATTTTCAACCATAGGTTATAATCCAATACTACATTATTTATCCTGTTGCTCAAATTGTTCCACCTTTGGCCATTGGGAGTTCTTTTGGTTTGGCTTCTGTATCCCTTTGACATGTCTCCATTGTTTTGGCTTTTGAGCACTTTCTTTCTTACATTCTGATACTACAAGATGCTTAGGGCTCATCTGGTATATTCCTGACCCAGCCCTGGATTCAGTAATTTCTCTAAGAACCCCAGGTTCCTTTCAGTGAGAATGGTGTTAGACACTAAGATATGTGTGGTAAGTGTGCTCATTGCAACTGGGATCCTTTTTTTTTTTTTCTTTTTTGGAGAAGAGTATATTGAATAACTTAAAACCAATCACTCAATTTCAATAATTATCAACACAAGAGAAATTTTGTTTCATCTACCCCACAAGCCCACTCCTACCGTATGTATGCCCTCATGCCTCTATCCCCCATTGCAATTTTGTCTATAGACTCCTCTTTTGACATAACCACAATAAAGCTTGCAAAAAATTAATTCTATAATATCAGCCTAACTCCAGTTAGCATTCAAATTTGCTTGATTGTCTCATATTTTTAAAAGTTGGTTTGTTTTCTTCCTAAACCTATTAAAAAAAGAAAAAATCTGGGAATTTCATAGTAGCCTCAGGCCTGAGTAGACAGAGTATTATATTGTCAGTGAGTTGCTCAAGCTGTTCTATCACAGGTTCACATCTTCAGTGATTGTCAAATAAAGCTTTTCATTTCTAGATCAATACATTAGTAGAGTTTACTTGTAACCCTATTTATGTAGTTGATCTTTCTGGAGAAGAGGGAAATGCCTATGGCATAACTCCATGATGGATATGGCAGAAACGTTGGGTATCTAGGATTATTTGGGAAGGGGCAGGAATGATAAAGCCTGGCTAGTGGACCTCTGGGTAAATTCTGTCTGGGGGAAGGTAAATTCACAAGGTACTTTGTCTGGACCTGACAGATTAGAAAGTCAACACTACCTGGCTGTAGTAGGCACTATGCAAATATTTGTCAAAATAATCATAAATGCTTATAGTTGAATTTTCTAAAATTTTATTATATTGTCACACAGCTTTTTTTTTTCTTTTTCCTATTTATATTTACCTAGTGCAACTATATCTGTCCCTCTATTATGTTTCAGTGATATTTGTTTTAGTTTAATTCTTGCAAACAGAATTTAGTTATTTGTTTATGAACTACTCTGGGAGTCACTGACTATAATTAAGAAAATTTAATGAAATTTACCTTTATTGAAATAACTGATCAACATGATCTTATTTTCATGTGTACTCTTGTATTTCTTAGCCAGTGATTTATCTTTTTTTTCTTCAATCTCCCCTATTTAGCACAAAGATTTTCTTCTCACTGCCCCCCCCCACCATGCCCCATATTTTCTAGAAGGCTTTTCCTGTGCATTTATTGAACTTCAGTTTGTTGGCACTTCCTTTAGTCAAATTCCATTGAGTTATTATTTGTGTTATTATTTGGCACAAAATTCTCAAATTTTGTCTTGGATTAATGCTATTTTCTTCCCAAAGTTCATGAAGGTTAGTGGGATTACTTTTACTCTATGTATCTTTAGTTATTTCTGTGGTAATTTGGAGTGGTAACTTGAATCGAGTATATGGTCATAAAGCATTACCTTCAAAGAGAAGTCTTCTTATTTCCTTTTTCACATTCTTGAAATAGTTACATCAGATGAGCTCCACATGGGAAACCCTCAATATTGGAGTTGCATGGATGTAAAATATTTTTGACACTTAAGCTGCTTCCATTTGGGTATAGGAAGCTCTGTTGGGGAGATACACTAAAATTTCTTAAATACTAGAGAGCCTTGATTACCTGGTCAGCATTTTACAAACAACTCAGGTGAGAAGTACAGACATAAACCTATTTAGCACTTTCTGAAATGTTTTGTAGCAGAAATTTATTTCCTTTCAGAAATTCATTTGTTTGCCACAAACACACATTTTAACACTGAGGCAAAATACATATGATAGAGATCACTCATGACAATCTTTAAATTAGGGTTCAGGTATCCAAATTGCACCATAGTGCCTTTGCAGTATATTTTCTTGAACTCTCCTTTTGTATTCTCCAAACATTTTACATGACTATGTTGATAAACCATATATTCTTCCCATTTCTCCTTCTCCTATGTTTATAGTAGCCAAGAATACAACTCAGTTCAATGGATTGAACTGATCTGTCCCAAATTCCAACGTCTACTTCAATTCTGTTCAATTTAAGAAGACATTACTAAATTTCCACTATCTGCCAGCATTCTTTTAAATATTAAAGGTGATAGGAAGATAGATACACGTAGTTCATTCTGCTACAACACTTGTTTTAAAAATGCACATTGATCCGAATATGCCTGATATATTAGGAGATAATTTGAGCTTAATGTGAATTTTGCATTTGTTTATACATGTTTTCAACCTTGAGAAACACTAGGTGAATGCAGAAAAGTGCACCCAGTTAGACCAAGCCACCACATAGGAATACAGGAAACTCACACATGCACAGAACCCAAATATCTACCAGCTGACTCAGTTCACTGCATGTGTTATGAGCCACATTGATCCATATGTGGTGATAAAACTTTCCAGCCAATAACCCTCTTTCCACTTTTTCATAGTAACTCACAAGTTGAAAGGCATCTGTCATAGTCAGAATTCTAAGATGACCTCTAGTAACCCACTCCCCTATATTATTCCCTTCCCTTGACTGTGGGTGTAACTTGCTTCTAACCAATAGAATATGGCAGAGGTGATGGGATATTGTGCTCACGATAATGACACATAATATGGCATAGATGAAGGAATTTTACCAGTGTAATTACGTTCCCTATTTTTACTCTAAGTTAATTAAAAGGAAGATTATATTGGGTGGGTTTGACCAAACAAGAAGACACCTTTAAAAGAGATTTCAGAGGTCATAGATGGAAGATGTTAGTGGCACTCTCCTGCAGATCATGAAGAAGTAAACAGCTATGTTGTTAATTGCCTGTGGAGAGGAATAGCCTCTAGGAGCTGATGGCTTCACAATCCTACACACCAAGGAAGTCTGTTCTTCTAAAAATCAGAATGAACCTTGAAAGAGGACCCAGAGTATCAATAAGAGATCACAGCCCCACTTGACACCTCGATTTCAGCCTGCTGAGAGCCTGAGCAGGGCATCCAGTCAAGCCGTGCCTGTACTCCTGACCTACGGAACTGTGCGATTAAAAACAAAGAATAAATTGATGTTTTAAACCACTAAGATGGGGTAACTTTTGCATAGCATTAGAAAGCTAATATACCTCCTGATGCTTGTTCCCACAAGCAAACTTTGGTGTTTTTCAAGGTAATGTGCCGTTGATTGGTAGTGTTCGCGTATTTCTTAGCCATTTACTATGTGTAAAATAGTGCTACCATTTTTCTTTCTTTTTTTTTCAATGTTGCACCATCATAGTCGGAGAGTATAGTGCCCCAACTCCATTTTTACCATAAGCCCTGTGGATTTATTGTACAATTTTTCATAGCAGAGTAATTTTTAGAAAAGTATATGTTGCCTGAAAGAAGAAATTGACTGTATTCACAATATATTTTGGAAAAAAGTCTTATACCCATATTTATAATGGAAGCATACTATAAAGAATATACTCACTATATTTGTCATATTTTTCCACACATTTATATTTTAAATTAATAAATAGTTTGTAAGGTTTTTAGAGATAAAGCCAGGCTGTGACAAGGTTGTTCTTTCCAACCTTTATCCTCATGATCAACTAGAGGTGAGCCTGACACATTATTTAGGAATTGAGGCATTGCTACTCTAAGTGAATTTATTTTAAGTGAATTTGTTCTAAGTTCCACTCTCATTGAGGAATTAAATTGTTTCCACCTTTGGAGTCAGAAGTATTGCCTTCAGTGTGTATTTAGAGGAATAAGTGAAATGTGAAATAATTTCAAGACTACTTCTATAAAGGATGAACCAAGATTTTAAAAACAATCATTTTTTTCCAAGTATAGATAAAATAAAATGATAATAAACATCCTTAAAAAGAAAAAAACCTTTCAACAAGACTTTGCTATTGCTAATCAACAATAGTATTGAATCGCTCTTTGTTACAGCCAGTCATTTTTAAACATAAGACGTGAATTCTCTGGTTCTTGCCTTCAAACGAAAGCCCATGATTGTCCATTATTTAGAGTAGATTGAGGAAGAAAAAGAGAAATGAGTTACAGTGTTTCTTCTCATGGATTGTTATAATTATTATGATAATGGTGCTGCCATCAGGAAAAAAAAATTACCATTCAACTGTATCCATCTACTGCTTCTTGTCCTAGAATTCCTGAAAACCTACATTAGAAAAGCTCATGTAAATACCTAGTTTCCAAAGCGAAGGCATAGAAAATGAGTTAAGATGATGAATGGAGATGTAATGTATTACTCTGGCTTAATTTATTACTGCATTTAAATTGCAAGTAGGCAATTTATAGTGATTTTACTTCTGCTATTTGCATATATGGTTATTATCCATTTGCAATACATGCATCTCTTATGTTTGTTGTAGATCTCTACAGAGCTCTTTATCAGTGGTTATCTTACCCTTTTCCTGGAAGCCTTCCCTTTCCACCTTAGGAACATATTTGATTTGCCTTGGGATGTGAAACTGCCTGAAAATTAGCCAATTAAATTCCTTCCTTGATATTTTTGAACTTTATGGGATTAAGACGCCTTTAAAGCCCTCCACAATTATAAAACTATAAGGTATTAAATTTTATTCTTTTTGATATCATGATTCCTGCACTTCAAACATGAGAGAATGAATCACATGTCAGAGATAAGCAGAGACAAAAGATGGAAAAGGGAAATCTGGTGGCAGAGGAGTCCTGATGTTTGGAGCTACTGCCTTTCCACTGGTGCAGTTTTCCAATTGTCATGATCTGATATATTCCTCTTTTCCCCTCCTAATTTAATTGGGTTCTGTCACTTGCAACTAATGGAATCCTAATTAATAAACTGTTAAATAGGTAGCAAATAAATGAACATGTATTAATTAGGTTCTGACATTGTACTATATAAGAAGTCCTCAGTTTACAAATTTAGTCTGATGTTTTTGGTGTCTATCTCCAAAATCTTTCAGTTTCACAGCACTGAAATCTGTCAGGTTTTCAGATGTTGGGACAGGAGACAGCAACACTAGGTAAGTAAAGGGACTTAAAGATGAGGTGTGAAAATGATACGAGTTCAAGAGTCAGATTCTCCTCTAACTAGAAAGCAATGAGATTGAATCCTTCATGTAACTGATTAGTTTTGCAGATCTTGTTCTTAAAGAACAATTATTTTGAAATGATTCAAATAAGCTGACTACTTTTATCGAATACACGTCCCAGTTGCCTTTCTAAGTTTCATGCTCCTAGAAAGCAGAGAATGTGAATTTCCAATTTTTATATGGCTTTACATCAGACATACAATAGTCACACAATAAGTATTTATTGAATTGAATGCAAGGGCAGGAGCCATTTGGATGTGGAAAATTTGGGTTTGTGGCAAAAGTTGCACTTTATAATCACACCTCATATCTGATGCTTAAAATCCTTTAAAATATTGATAAAATAAAAATTCAGTGTTAATTGCAGTTCTCTATTTTGACTGTCAGTTCTCTCATTTAAAACATTAAAAGTGGTATCGTGTATAATTTACTGAATAACAGCAAAAAGCCTTTCCCAAGTGTTATGAATATGTTTAAACAAGTACAGGCCTAGCAGCTGAGATATAAAGACTTTCAATTTTATGGTTTCAAGATCAAGTCCTACAATGTGCCTATGGGGCTGACCACTATTCACAGAGGAGCTTTGAGGATTTTTGATGATGTAGTACAATCAGTGGTGCAAGATCAAAGACTGGAACATTGAGGGCAAATAGGGGTTCATTCATTCTAAAGCATGAGTGCCTTAAATAATTTCAGGGCACCATGAAGCTGCTCATGAGTGAGCTGGGCACTCAGGGAAGCCAACTTAACTTTTCCATGTGCAGGGGAAAAACAAAACAAAACACAAAAACACCTTTAGGCCAGAACAATGATCCTCAGGTTTTCAAGATAACTGAATGACGTTTAATCAGTTCAAGGACTCAAAAATGCTTGTCAAGAATCACTATAATCTATGATAATGTCGCTGCATCTTTTGATTTATGTCATGAAAAGAACTTAAGCAAGAACTACCAGAAAATAAAACTATGATGGAGTTAACCTTTAATATAAAATCATATTAAATTTGTGCTTGTTTCTATGTTAACTTGCTTAATTTTACATGACCTTTAGAAAGCTTTAGATGATGTAGTAAGCGCTAATGTTTAGAGTGTGAAAAATATGACTGAGTATTTCCATTACAAAGGTGGGCAACTGACCAAATTTGGGGTGTAGGTTACCACGGGATGGGGGACCTTCCTATGATATTTATTGGGTATGTATTTTAAACTAAAACTCAAGCCTACAAGCCCAGTTTCTTAGGAAAAGCTCTGGAATGCTTCAAGGAGATAAAAATAAATTAGGCCACAGAATCAAGGGTTAGCAATGTCATTAAAAGGAAGAAAGAGGTTGAGTTTGTTTTCCCCCTTGGTTGCTGCTTTAATTTGTTAAATATTCTCTCCTTTGCCTTTCTTGCAATTCCTTTGGGATGAGATGGCCTGGGACCTCCCCATGCCAGGAGGAGCAGCCCTTTTAATAAGTACCTAGATGGCTCACAAAACAGGGTCCATGGGCTAGATCTGGTCTGTTCCACAAAAAATCTAGCCAGGCCCAGTAGCTTCCATATTGTCTACGGCAGCTTTCATGCTACAGTCGCAGACTTGAGTAGTTGCAACAAAGAATGTATAGTCCACAAAGCTGAATTTGGAGTCAGTGTCACGACATTTCCAGGAAATGTTTTGTCACTCCACCAGATTTAAGTTCAGGAGGAAACAGTACAGATTGAGAATTTTAGCCCTGCTCTATTCTAGATCTTAAGGAAAAACAAATGCTTTTGCATCTATGGTTTTCATTTGAGATTTCCTTTGCTATTGAGAAAATTTAAATGGCCTATACAGATTTAAGGAAAAGTGAGAGAACAGGCCTAATTCTAGTCTAGACCTTAAGTTAAACAAGCCATGTAAGTCTTTAAGCTACACATGTGTCCAAAATAATTGACCAGGGCAACAGATTTCTGGGGATTAAGACTGTGTTAGTTTTCCAGAGTTGCTATCGCAAAGACCACACAATGACTTGGCTTAAACAATGGAAATTTATTGGTTCATGGTTTTGAGGCTAGGAGAAGTCCAAAATCTGGCTCAGCAATGTTTGCTTTCTCCCTGAAGGCGTTAGTGTTCTGGTGCTGGCTGCAGAGCCATATTTGAAGATCTTTGGGGCTTTCTCATCACGTGAAGATGTCTCTTCCTGATTCCTGTGACTTCCTGCTTCTATCTCTTTAGAAGTCATCCATAAATCTGGAATAGGACCCACCCTTATTCAGTTGGGCCACACCCTAACCAAAAATAACATCTTCAGGAGGTCTTATTTACAATGGGTCACATCCACAAGAATGCAGATTGAAAATATATGCTTTAGGTCTTTGGTTTTAATGCTCTGCTGTCTTGAAATTCTTAGTACATTTTACACTGCAAATTTTGTAGACAGGATCAACATGGCAAGGTAAACAGCTATGGCAAATTTCTCTCCAAAGATTCAATGAAAAAAAAGGACAATTCTGAATTGTTTGAAAGTCTAAAGGAAGATATAGACTGGAGAAGGACCCTGCAAATGCCAAACTGAAGAAAGAGAAGAAATATCAGGCAGGAATCTTCTGCCCCAGACCAGCCAGTCCTCTCCCCACCACAATTTGGTCTCAGTGTGGGAAAGCACAGAGTCAGCAGGCAGGACCTCTCCCACCAGGGACACAAACTACAAAATCTCTCACAGTGGTGAGACATACCCCTACCGTTTGAAGACCCAGAGGACAGATCAGTGAGGGACAAAGATATGGAGAAAACATGGACAAGAGACTGGGTTTCCAGCCCTGGGTCTGAAAGCCCTTTCCTCACCCTTGAGGGAAGCAGCAGCAGGCAGCCATTTCCTTGCCTGGGGAATGCCTGGGGTCCTGGGTCAGCTGAAGGAGTCTTTTGTCACAGGTTGAGCCTCACATTGAGCTAGATTTGGCCAGCAATGTGAGGGCATAGGAAGCCACCGTTTCAGCTCACCTGTGTAGACACAGCCTGTGCTCAGGGGCAAAGTAGCTGCTGAGATCGACTTAGTTACAGAACAGCACCATCTGCTGGACAGTCTGGAAGGTGCAAGGGAGTTAAAACACTTAAAAATATGCTCCAGACCCTTTCTTAGGACCACAGGAGCTGGTCCACATGCTCTGCATGGAAACCCTGCCCTGTTTTGGCTGAGAAATATGGATGACCCAATTGTTAAAGCAAACCCAGGTCTTATTGGCCTGCAAAAAAACAGAGCACCACTGGAAGCCAGCAGATTTGTTTTACCACACACAGGGAACTTGCTGGGGTGCCCAGTGTCTACCTCTCATCCCTGTGGCAGGCCACTTTGGGCACCTGATTTTTTGGGGAGAAAGATTGGAGGGCAGAGTCAATCTGACAACTAACCAGTGAGAGAAACAAAGAACAGATAGAGATAAAAGAAACCAACAAGAAAACACTAGGCAAAAGAGAGAAAACAACCTCCAGAATAAACTAATCAAGAAAATCAAATCCCTAGACAGCAAAAAAATCATGAGTCACACCAGGAAACATAAAAATATGGCCCAAAGGAGCAAACTAATACCTAACTGAGATTCAGGAGTTGAAACAACTAATTAAAGATGTTCAAACATGCTAAATCAATTCAAAAATCAAATCAATAAGTTGAGAGACAACGTGGCAAAAGAGATGAAGGATATAGAGAAGACACTGGGTGAATGTCAAGAAGAATTTGAAAGTTTGAAGAAATAAATGGCAGAAAAACAGGTTTGGCTTTGTTTTTACCTCAAAGTAGAAAACTCAATCTACCTCAAAGACATAGAAATTGCTAGGTAATAATACAGGCTTTTGTCTGGCATTCTTTCTACATAAATCCTTTATGGATCTAGTGTAGGATGGGAATTGGGATTCACACCACATGCCCTAGCATCAGTTTTCTAACAAATCATATTGTTTCAAAGAGAAAATCAAAGTGAACTCACATATCCTACCTATTAGCTTGTTCTTAGAATGACATAAGAAAAAAAAAATAGGTGAATGCACTTTACAGTAAACATCTGAAAACATGCCAATAGCATTTAGAGTTGTTTGCATTTTCTTTTTTTGCCTTATAACATATTTCTTTAGAATGGGATTGGTTAGGTTGGAGAACTACCTGTGTTTCTTTTCATTTACTACTTCACTGCAGAAAGACGGAATCAGTACTGTTTCAACTTCAGGCTCTGCAGACTAGTGGCATAATTTCCAACAGTCAGTCCTCAACAAACCCATAAAACTTCTCTTAATGGGATTTTGCCTTTAGCACCATCTGTAATTAGGTGGAGGGTTTACTACTGCAACTCATTACTGTGATTTCTAGGTGAGTCTCTTGGGGGCCTTTTGGCCTCCGGGCCTCTAAGCTCTCCAACATTCAAGAGCATTAGGTAAGCCTCTGCTTACACACACACACACACACACACACACACACAAACACACACACACACACACCCATACCCAAAGTAGAGTTAATATCCAGCAGCATTCCAGTAATCATTAAATGTGTCAGTGCTGAGAGATTTGTTCTTACTTTATTAGTATTTTCTTTCTTTTTGCACATATTGGCTTTTTCGATGTAACTACAATCCACTCTAGAGGCACAGAAGTAACCACAGATGCCACACCAGAAGTGTGCTGATGACACCATCTGCTTTCTGCAGTTCTCTCTTGGTCATTGATTTCTCTGGGAGATTTTCTTCAAAAGAGTTGGACAATCTTATGGCATGTTGTGTGACATATGGAAGGCTTTTTCACTAGTGATTTCTGCATGCTGTGGTAGAAAGAACGAGCGATGTAGAATCAGGGGGCCAAATTTTAAAGTCTGGATTGTTTTCTTCAATGAACAAAGTCAAATAACCATCCTGTCCTTAGTCTCCTAGTCTTTAAAATAATGATAGCTATTATATAACTGCCTAAGAGGTGTGATGATGAGTAAATGAAAACAGTAAAATATGGGATAAATTATAAAGTGCTATGAAAAATAATAACAGTATTTTTCTTAAAAATATCTTATGCAGTTAAATCATTTATTAGCATCTAAAAAGAGCATTTTCACCCCAGCCTTGATGATAGTTAACAGCATTTGCATCTGCTTTGCTTGAGGCTCATAGACTGTGTTTGATTTTTGAGCATTTATAGTTCTGTTTGCAGAATCTGAGTAAATTTGTCTTATGGCAGTGTCCTAACATTATAAACAGAATTACTATAGGATTATGAAACAAAAGCAATGAAAGAAGGGAGGGAGAGAGAGAGAGAGAAAGAGAGAGCGAGAGGGAGAGGGAGAGAACTGAAAGCAAAACTTTCCCAGCCCACAGAATTAGATGGGCAAAATCCTTTGGCTGCCTGACCACACATGTTCTTCAAAGATCCAACAGTTGATGCAAAGGAGAGGCTAGGCCTGCCTAAGAGCCTCCTCCCGAATGCCTCTTTGTTGCTCAGATGTGGCCCTCTCTCTCTAGCTAAGCCAACTTGAAAGGTGAAATCACTGCCCTCCCCCCTATGTGGGATCAGACACCCAGGGGAGTGAATCTCCCTGGCAACGTGGAATATGACTCCCGGGGAGGAATGTAGACCCGGCATCGTGGGACGGAGAACATCTTCTTGACCAAAAGGGGGATGTGAAAGGAAATGAAATAAGCTTCAGTGGCAGAGAGATTCCAAAAGGAGCCGAGAGGTCACTCTGGTGGGCACTCTTATGCACAATTTAGACAACCCTTTTTAGGTTCTAGTGAATTGGAGTAGCTAGCAGTAAATACCTGAAACTATCAAACTACAATCCAGAACCCATGAATCTTGAAGACGATTGTGTAAAAATGTAGCTTATGAGGGCTGACAATGTGATTGGGAAAGCCATAAGGACCACACTCCCCTTTTTCTAGTTTATGGATGGATGAGTAGAAAAATGGGGGAAGAAAAAGAAACAAAGAAACAAACAGAGGCACCCAGTGTTCTTTTTTACTTTAATTGCTCTTTTTCACTTTGATTATTATTCTTGTTATTTTTGTATGTGTGGTAATGAAGGTGTCAGGGATTGATTTTGGTGATGAATGCACAACTATATAATGGTACTGTGAACAACTGAATGTATGCTTTGTTTTGTATGACTGCATGGTATGTAAATATGTCTCAATAGAATGAATTAAAAAAAAAAAAAGATCCAACAGTCTCCATAGGTGAATCATAAAGGCTTGATTTCGAGGAAAGAAGTATACAAGCACCATTTGAACTTCAGGACCAGTACTTTCTTTAATCTAGGTTTTAAAGCCCTGAAACTGATATTTTTATCCCTTTCTTACTCATTTTACTTTTCAAATGGTTCAGAACTGTTAAGGGAGGAAATTGTGGTTAACTAGCACACTCAACTTTCTATAATTCAGTGATTTCAATGTTAAGGTAGTTTCCATTAAATGGAGAGAGAGAAGGATGGGCAGAGAAAACAGTATAGTAAGTAAAAGAGAAGCATCTTCAAAATATATATATATATAATTATATATTTGTATATATATAAATGTATACATTTTTGTTTGTTTGTTTCAACAACATATTTGAGTCCAGTTACTTTAATCTGGGGATTGATCTTTTTAATGATGCATTGACTGGTATGTGCTCTCCATTTTCTCCTTTTTCAAAGTGAAGTTCTATTGTGTTTCTCCTGTTCCTCTTTCATGCTGTATATTGGCTGAGGCAGAAATGATTATCTACTCATGGGGTACCACATCCAGATACGACCACCTCTAGGCAGGCTAAACTTTGAGATTAATGCAAAAATGGGCTGGGACCAGAGGTTATTCCCCTCAGCAAGGGGGCAAATGCATTCATGTATGGGGAGAAGGGTGGCCAAAAGGCCAATTGTTAAGGAACAGATATTGTTCCTGCCAATAACCTTCATTCCCCTTTTCCCCTTAGTAATAGAATCTCCAACTTGTCTCTGGTCATACAGCCACCCATAAT
This sequence comes from Choloepus didactylus, assembly GCF_015220235.1. NCBI lineage: Eukaryota > Metazoa > Chordata > Mammalia > Pilosa > Megalonychidae > Choloepus > Choloepus didactylus. The sequence continues at coordinate 14,782,111 of NC_051323.1, read as the reverse complement.
AAAGCTATTCCCTTGTCTTCCTCACAATCAAGGTTGGCCAACTGGATTGAGTTGTGGCAATGGGATGTGAGTGCAAAGAATAGATTGATTGTCTTTTGAGGAAAACAAATACATACATGCTGGTGTATTTTTGTGTGTACATGTATGTGTATATATACACATATATACATGTGTATGTGCACACACATTTATATGTTTGTCTGTGTGTGCATGGGCATAATGCATACACATAAACAGAGGAAAATGCTTACCTTACAGAAATTAATTTCAAATGATAGAACTTCACACATTCAGTTCAAGTCCATATAGGAATATAATTTCAGACATTTTCATATATTTCAATTTCTCAAATCCTGTTTTCCTGTGCATAAAACTTAGCCATTAAGATAAATAGCATTGAACCCAACATGAAGCCATTTGAGATAAATGCCTAACGATATATCTAAAGAGTGTATTTTTAAAATCCACGGAATACCACTAATTCCTTTCATCTGAATATCTCATCAAAGTAATCAATGTGTCATTGACAGAGATAGGCTTTCTCAAACAAGAGTTTTATGTTATCCTGTTCTACCGTATAACCTTCTAATCACTGCATATTAAAACCATTTTCCTATGTCCAACAATAGGTTTTCTTTTATCTTCACACTGCTCTACAAAGAGCTACTTGCACAAGGCAACTGACAATTTTTCTAGCACTGCAGTAATAATCCAGTTTTGCATATTAAACTACCTAGAGTAATTAAAGGAAGATAAATAGAAATGAGGTACATAAGAGGGGAGGGGTGTTATTAAATTTTTAGGATTTACTTCAAAAATTTTCCTCTGATATTAATAATTGCATCTCTTCAAGGATATCATGCTTTAAAATAATAATATGCAGGGTTTTGATCTATCAGGGTACCAGCTGTATCAATTTTAGTGATTGAAAGCTGGCAGGTAAATCTCTTCTCAGTTGCCAAGAGTTGACTGGATCAGAGACTGATAATTTAAATAAATAAAGGGGGAGCAATTTCCAAGCACAGCATTAGTGTCAGAATCAATGAATCATCCCTGCTGGGTATTTATTAGTGCTCCTAGAAATACTGGCTTTAGAGGTAGCCATGATATTTCTTGGAAAGTTGATGAAAAATTTAACCCTTTACCCCAAATTTAGATGCTCCTCTTCCCTGCTGTACTTGAATATTACAGTGGAAATTTACAATGTACCGATAAGAGCCTGCCCTACACAGATATTCCCATGCTGAGAAATAGCATCATCAGGTCTTTACCCAAGATTTCGATGATTTACATGTTCACTTTGCATTAGGGCCCCAGTTCTCAAAGCAAAATCCTGTATTAAATGGAAATAGAGAAATGTACTCTGCAGAAAAATCTCATGAAGATATAAATGTCCTTGTCATTAATAGGATTCCTTCAGAAAGGTCACTGTATCGTGTGGTCCCCTTACATAATATAATATTTCTTATTTGAGAATTAAATCCAATTTAATTACAGTGTAAAATATAATATTTAACAGAGTAAATATATATAAATCTATATTTATCTATAAATATGTATCAGAAAGATAAACTATACCGGAAGATGATTTTCTAGTGTTATGCTTAACAACTGTATTGAAGGGTGAAAAAGTGTTTGAGTTGGAGTCTGCAGTCCTGTGTTTGGATATATCATAATAGTCATCTGACAAGGGATAAGGCAATTAATATTTTGGGAACCTCAGTTATTTTATCCTTAAGGTTCAGATTAGTGAGCCATTCCCAAGTAGTTGTTGCAAGATTTCTTCAGCGATATGCTGGTAAATGTTTACCAACCAGTTCTTCAGGCAAAAAAACAAAATTCTTTATTTATAGCAGTTGCTGATTTGCAGGAAGTAAATATTCCCAGCATGTTCAATTCAAGAACTCAGCATGACTTCACTGAACACAGAGTTGGGAAGAGATGCACGCATTTGTCTTCTGGGAGAAAGCATCCCCTTGATGACGTCTTGATTTTAGACATTCCCTGAGTCTCGAAACCGCGAGCCAATTCCAATTGCTCAAGCCAACCAGCTGCGTGGTATTCGATTTGGTAGCTAGGAAACTAATACAATCAGCTTAATCTAACAGATCTCTAAAGCTACATGTATAATCAAAGTAAAAATTCTGGAATGTAATTAGTGATTTCTTCTCAACTACATATTCCTAGGAGAAGAGGGGTAATCATAAATAGGAATTTCATTTCTTAAATATAGTGGTCCCAAAAGTTTTTGAATTGATTAACATTTCACCAAAAATGTGAAAAGAGAAAGGTAAGAATAATATGATCAATATGATAGTCTCACTACACAATTTTTCAATACCAGGACAGAAAAAAGATAAAAATTTATTAAACACACACAAACCTAAATTAAAGGGTAAACTTTCTTTCAAGTCAAGTTGCATGTTACATATGAAAGAATTGACAAACTCACACTCTTTTACTGGCAAATTTCCCATTGAAAGATACAATAGTATAGATATGAATATATATAATATTATCAGTAGTTCTATGATGTCAATGAAAAAAAAAAGGTAGTCGTAGAAGGGTTTCAATAAGTATAGTGTGAGGGTTGGACAGAGACATAGAAATGCCATATTAGGTATGGTTGTTGCATTGCCCTACTTGAACAGAAAATATACAGAAAGCATATAATATTAATGGTATCCCTCATTTAGGAGCCAAACTTAAACTGAAAAGTTCTTAGCCATAGCTATGATACCTAAGTCAAAAGCATTAATGAAAGAGATCAATTGATGAAAATAAAAAATTGAGTAATTTATCCATATTAAGATGAGGCGAGAGGTGAAGTGGGGGTTCCCAAAATGTTCTAGTGGAAACACTTAGTATAACACTTCACTCTTTTCCCTATGCAGAAATGATGGAAAAAAAGTGGCACCAGGGTCAGTATCATGTTCATTTGTTTCTGATCTTTGTAAGGAACTCTCTCATTATTTTACACTTAATTGTGCTTATGCATCAAATTAAACTTATTTTTTAATTTAGCTATTACACAAAAGGATAGTAGATGTTATTTATCTTTATCAAATCCCTGCACATTTTTAGAAACATATAACTCTAATACCACTTGGGTAGCAAATCCTTAAATCAAAGTGTCATTATGAGCAATAAAGGAAGCAAGGAATACATGTTGTTTTAGTTTAAAATGTGAGGGCTCCTAATTAATTAGCTCTAACGCATTAATATTCTACTGTGTACTTTCTCTCTCTGGTATTTTAAATACCCAATAATGACCACTCCCCCAGTTTTGTATTATTTTATAAAATAATTTCTGGGAAAGACAACTGCTATTGTCTGGGAAGCTACATGTCTCCCTAACATTCCTCACCTCTCTATCTAATTGGCAAGTATAGAGAAGCACCAAGATTAGTCTTGATGTTTTGGGCTAATCAAAAATACTTCATTTGGCCTTGACTATCTGGCAAAAGAGTATCCCATTGATACTATTTTAGAAGTTGTGAGGAATCTATTGTGACATCTTCTTAATTTCAAAGATAAAAAGAATATAAATTATTATAAAACTTTATCTCAAATTATAATGATTCTTTTAGAACAGTTTTACTGGTGATGGATCAAGTAATTTTATTAGAAAGGGTTTCTTTATAACTGCTTTTTTTATTGTTTGTAGTTAGGTTTGGGAGATGTGATTTGACAAATGATATATTTGCATATATGAATTAATGAGCTGTATTATAAAAAGCTTCACTGAACAAAATGAGATAGTACATTATGAGTGCCCTAGGATTTTCTCTGACATTTTCCCTCATTTTCAGCAAATTATTTGAACAAGTTTAGATTTAAAAGCTAAGCTTTTTTTTTTTTTCTTCAGGAAGAGGTCTTAGACTGATGTTCTGTAATTGTTTGATCAGAATTATATGCAAGCAGGAAAACTATTATTGAAGACTTATTATTGAAAGAATATAGTCTCTTTTATAATGCTATATCTGAAAATAATAAATTTATTGGAGAAATCAAGGGGCAAAATGATTTTAATTATTCACATTTTGTATGAAATTTTATCTATCTGTATCATAAAAGGATTTATTTTCATCAGGTGTTCTTCTAAATTCTTTAAAGTCTGGTATTCAGCCCCCAATAAGCCTTACATATAAAACCAGCCTGCATCACAGAGGGTAGTGTAAGGAAACACCCAAAGAAGGAGAGGAAGCTACATAGGATTTAGCATTCAACAGCTGCCTGCTCCGTATCACAAAGTTATTCTGTATAGACTTTTCTATGTCTATGGAGTAGGTTTGGGGGGCTTCTTTGTGTGTCACCTGTTGTTTCAGGACACAGTTGCCTTTGCTCTACAAAATTATGTGTGCTACAGACACTACGGAAATATCACACTTATATTATGCTAATTGTAGAACAGATTATCATCATGAAACTTTGGAATTGACCTAAATGTTCTTTAATAAGAGAGGAGGTGAATAGTCATTCTGTACTAAAACCATTCCTATTGCCCTTTTCATCTTCACCTTGGTGAGAGTGGAGTCTTTAACAAAATAATGCATTAAAATTAAGCCATGTGGTCTGTAGTAACAAGAAAGGTATTTGTCTGTCTTAGACACATGTCTAGGCTAAATAATGTAGAGTAAGGATGTAATAGGACTTGCAGTTTGGAAAGGTGAAGGATTTGAGCCAGAACTTAATATTCAAAGAGTGACCAGGTGAAATAGGACAAGGGTGATATTTATGTGAAAGGATGATGCCGAAGGCAAGAGCAGAGGGAAATGTAAGGGTCCCAGCTAAGTTAACTTGCTTAGATTAAAAAGCAACTACAGAGGAATAGTGTAGAATCTTTGTATTGCCCCCTTGTATTTCAAATATATTGTTAATGATCTAGGAGAACAACTGGGTTCCTTTTGGTGAAGACTGAATCACATAGTCGAGCCATATATTTCAAGGACAGCCATACATTAGCTACCTTAAAGAGTATATGACTCATCTATAATTTTTAGGTGAAGAAATTTCCAAGACTTTCCAAAGTAAAAACAAAACAAAACAAAACAAAACAAAAACCAGAAAAAAAATGACAAATTAAATTGGATTAATTCTAATATTAATGTTGGATTATACTTCTATTTTTTTTCCAAAAAAAGAATGTGCCTAGAATATACTCTTTATATAATAAAAATCAAGTTTAGTTCCAATAGACCACTGAAATACATGGCAGATTCACCTTCCACTTGTCATCATTGAGTAGTTGGGATTACCTAACATTATTTATTTTGTACTTTTTGTGGTCAAAAGAACTCATGAATGGGCTTGTGGAGACCTGACATCTATTCATGTATTTATGCTTTTTTTGGGAATGTATTTAACATTTTGTCCTAAATCTTTTTATCTATAAATCATGAACTATGCATGGAGTAGATATATATCTATATATAATGTGTATGTGTATGTATATGTGTGTGTATGTGTACAATATAGAAAAATTAATATTACACAGATAAGATTATATTCTTATTTATTTTGTGTTGATTTTGGCACCCTACTCAAACTGGCATGAACCCAGAGGAAACATAAATTGTGAAAAGCTTTCCAAACAATAGAGTTTAAAATACTCAGAAATTCATGTGATTTAGGCATTGGGAACAGGACACGTTCAGCCTCATTTTTCACATGTGATTCCCTGGAAATAATGTATTTGAAACCTTACACACAGTATCTGGTACATAAATAGAGCACAAAATGATGTCTAATAATACTCATCATTATAATAATAGTTATAATGATAACAATAATGGTAATTACAATTTTGTCAGTATTGTCTGATGCCACTGACTTCTATGAAGAGCTCAAGGCTCTTTAATTCTGGTGTTCTCATTCCCTGATCTCCCTCCACCCTAAATTAGAAGTTCAGATAAAGTTGGATCATGATCAAGGATGTTGATTGTATGCCAATTCTAGGTGGAGATTTGATTTTAAGATTTACTATGGATCTAGTATATTAAAGCTCTTTGCTTCCAGTCATTTTCTCTCTCCCACCTGGATCTTCAATAATCAAAGGCTCTGAAGTAGCCTGCTTTTGGGGATACACCCCTTTCTTACGGTCTGCGACAGAAATTTTAGAGCAACTCTGATCCAAACATTGGGGAAAATGTACAGTTTCCTCTTCTCCTTCTTTTGGCCTTTTTCCTTCATTCTTTTCCTAGACATTAAAGTATTAGGATAGTTTTAATAAAGAGGGAAAAAAGAGGGAAAGAGAGTTAAGGAATCTACTAGACCTGTTAGATCATAGATCCTTGACCTGTCTTCTCAACCAAGAGAGTTTTTGTATATCTATGTAGTCTTACTTCAGAGTCTGAGATTTGGACCCACATCAAAATAAGAAACAAAATGTTCCTTCATTTGAATCCTCTGTACCTACATCTCCATAGGGGAAACTTGCACTGGCATATGTGTATTAGGAAAGATTTCAGGGATTGTTTGTGGCCTTTTCTGCTAAACTTTTCATCAGATCCTGGATTATGGAAACTCAGAGCTAACTTCTATTCCTTTACCTACTTCAATCCATAAATAAGGAAGCTATTTGATAGCTAATCAAAAAGAGGCCAGGAATAAAAAATATAAAGTAAACCAAATATTGGCTATGGTAGCCGACAACAGTGAAGTGGCATTATCACCAACAAAAGAGTAGGAAAGGGTACTAAGAATAATCAGTTTGGTCTATGGGAGTTATTGCTGAGATGTATGACTGCAAAACACGTACAGTTATCTAGGAGAAATACAAAAATTTCCCCATGTAGCCCACTTTCTAGATAAGTATTCAATCTCCAGCATTCCCATGTTTTCCAGAGCAGGTTGTAATACCTTTTAGCAACTTTGTAAATGGTAACATATTATTGGAAAATTTTTGGTGCTTATACTTTTAGGATAATGTTTGCAGCTATAACAAGTAAACCTTACATTTAGGTAGCTTAACACAGTACAAATTTATTTCTCACTCAGGGAGCATTTCTTCGCAGATTTCCCAGGATGCTTTCCTGCATGCAGATTCATGAACCCAGATTCTTTTCAGCTTGTAGCTTTACTATTCCATATGGTCTTAGAATCCACTATATTCAGCATCAGATGAGGGAAAGAGTTGTAAAGGGCATATCCTCTTCTTAAAAATCTGAAATTGACACCCATCTCTTCTGCTCACATTTCTTTGGTGAAAAATAGTCACGTGATCATCCCAGCATGGAAGAGAATGCAGTTCCAGCCTGAGAATGCAATTCCAGGTATATAGCACTGTCCCAGGGATATGTTCAGTCATGGAAAAGAAAGCACTTTTATGGTAGATCCTGAACAACCCTGTCTCGGTACTCAAAGGATAAAACTAATATTTCACCACCATTTTGATAATGTCAGTGCATCTTTCTTTATTATTGTAAATAATTAATTTTCTTCTGACCCTAAATTAGCAGAACATATTTTATCCAAAACTATTACAAGTTTTTCAGTCAGCACTAGATAGTTTGAATTTTAAGTGATAGCTCTTTGGTCAACCAAGATTAGCGGACTGCAGGCTGTCCACAGAATCATTCATAATTTCTTGCATTTTTCAGGAAACTTAGAAAAAATAATATTGGCAAGTTTTCCTAAGATTCTTCTTGGGAAAAATGTCCTTTATTTATTTACTAGATAGGCAGATCACAGATTCTGTATTTTTTTATTAAATTCAGTTTTATTGAGATATATTCATATACCACACCATCATCCATGGTGTACAATCAACTGTTCACAGTAACATCACATAGTTGTGTATTTATCACCCCAATCCATTTTTGAGCATTTTCCTTATACCAGAAAGAATAAGAATAAAAATAAAAAATAAAAATAAAAAATAAAAGTAAAAAAGAACACCCAAATCATCCCCCACACACACTCTATTTTTCATTTAGTTTTTGTTCCCATTTTTCTACTCATCCATCCATATACTGGACAAAGGGAGTGTGATCCACAAGGTTTTCACAATCACATGGTCACACCATATAAGCTATATAGTTATACAATCTTCTTCAAGAATCAATGTCACTGGATTGCAGTTCAACAGTTTCAGATATTTCCTTCTAGCTATTCCAATACACTAAAACCTAAAAAGGGATATCTATATAGTGCATAACTATGCTTTCCAGAGTGACCTCTCAACTCCATGTGAAATGTCTCAGCTAGTGAAACTTTATTTCCTTTCATTTTTCATCCCCCTTTTGGTCAAGAAGATGTTCTCAATCCCATGATGCCAGGTCCAGATTCATCCCTGGGAGTCATATCCTGCGTTGCCAGGGAGATTTACACCCCTGGGACTCAGGTCCCATGTAGGGGAGTGGGCAGTGAGTTCACCTGCTGAGGTGGCTTAGTTAGAGAGAGAGAGAGGGCCACATCTGAGCAACAAAGAGGTGCTCAGGGGGAGACTCTTAGGTACAATTATAAGCAGGTTTAGCCTCTCCTTTGCAGTAATGAGCTTCATAATTATTTGCTTTTTTAGGCCTCAGGAAGAGAGAGCCTGAAGTGAGTACACAGATGCTCCACTCACCCTCATTACCAGGTGCTGGTCTGGGCTCATGTCTATGCCTAGAGTTTAAACCTAAAACTCCAGCACTGGCAAAAAAATACCCTCTTGTTTAGAGTCCTTTTTCTTTCCCTTTTCTCCTGGATGGCTGTCAACTCAAATGTTGTTCAGAACTTCAAAACCTATTTACTTCTTACCCTTTTCTCTCTTCAGAATTGAGGTTAAGTCTCAGAGTAAAAGAAGCTCATGTGTTTGTTTTATTCCTCTTGATTTTGTAGCTGGAATATCAGCTTAGCATTGGATTTGCCTTTCCGTGGAATATGAGAAAGGAATGAGAAAGAAGTCAAGACACAACACTTGAAGAGATAAAGTAAAATATATGGAAAATATTATATCAGAGGTCAATGAATAAAAAGAAGAAAATAATAATAAAAAACAAAGTTGTATCAGCAGCAACATTCACTAGCAGGATGAATGCACCCTATAATAGCTTTTATACATTGAGCCATATTTGAGTCATTCCCAGGCAAAATGGCTGTTTATATTAAACAAATTCTAAATGCTTTCAAGTAAGAGTCAGGTGACAGAGTACTAAGATTTAGAGATAATTGGTATTTTGCACCCTGAGGAGAAAAGATAAAAGAACACATATCCTGATGCTTAAAACTTCATGCTAACTTCTCTTTGCAATAAAAACATTCTCAGAGAAAGTCAGCCAGCTAAGAAAAGGAAATCCACAAATTTGTCTTATAAAAATAATATACCCAATAGGTTCATCCCAATTTTTAACATATAATGGGTTTATCTGTTGGTATATTTTACAATGGTGCCTTGGACATGTAACCAATTTCTGTGATGCAGAGATTTTTTTTTTTTTTAATCCATGAAAGGGTGATAATAAATATTACAGAGTAGCTATACAAATTATATGATGTAATGTATATAAAATTCTTAACAACTGTGTGGGACATACTAGGTTTCATTTATACACACACACACACACACACATACACACAGAGATACCCTGAGTGATTTCTTACAGTTTTTATCTTGGAAATAACGAAATATGATCTTTTGTAAAGAGAGTAATGAATATTGTCAATGATTAAGACTATATGTTGACTAAATTTAGTTCACTGAGAAGATCAGCAAGACTGACAAACCCTTAGCTAGACTGACAAAGTCAAAAAAGAGAAAAGACCCAAATAAACAAAATAATAAACTAGAGGGGGGATATTACTACAGATCCTGAAGAAATCAAAAAATATCATCAGAGGATACTATGAACAACTCTGTGCCAACAAACTAGATAATTTACAGGAAATAGATAATTTCCTGGAAACACATGAACAACCTAGACTGAATGAAAAAGAAATAGAAGAACTCAACAAACCAATCACAAGTAAAGAGATCCAATCAGTTATCAAAAAGCTTCCTACACATAAAACTCCAGGCCTAGATGGCTTCCAAGGGGAATTCTACCAAGCTTTCCAAAAAGAACTGACAGCATTCCTGCTTAGACTCTTTAAAAAATTTGAAAAAAATGGAACACTACCTAACTCATTTTATGAAGCCAACATTGCTCTAATACCAAAACCAGATAAAGATGCTAGAAGAAAGGAAAACTATAGGCCAATTTCCTTAATGAATATAGATGCAAAAATTTTCAACAAAATACTTGCAAATCAAATTCAAAGACATATTTAAAAAATTATACACCCTGACCAAGTGGGGTTCATCCCAGGCATGCAATGGTGGTTCAATATAGGAAAATCAATCAACATAATAAAACACACTAACAAATCAGAAGGAAAAAACCAAATGATCATCTCAATAGATGCTGAAAAAGCATTTAATAAAATCCAGTATCCTTTTATGATAAAAACACTTCAAAAGTTAGGAACTGAAGAAAACTTCCTCAGTGTGATAAAGAGCATATATGAAAAACCCACAGCCAGTATAGTACTCAATGGTGGGAGACTGAAAGCCTTCCGTCTAAGATCAGGAACGAGACAAGGATGCCCACTGTCACCACTATTATTCAACATTGTGCTAGAAGTTCTAGCCACAGCAATTTGGTAAGAAAAATAAATAAAAAGAAATAAATGGCATCCAAATTAAATGGAAGAAGCAAAACTTTCATTATTTGCAGATGATGTGATCTTATACTTGGAAAACCCTGAGAAATCGACGACACAGCTACTTGAGCCAATAAACAAATTCAGCAAAGTGGCAGGATACAAGATTAATGCACATAAGTCAGTAAGGTTTCTATAAGTAGAAATGATACAACTGAAGAGACACTCAAGAAAAAGATTCCATTCTCAATAGAAACTAAAAAAAATTAAGTACCTAGGAATAAACTTAACCAATTTACACTGAAAATTACATAACTCTACTAAAAGAAGTCAAAGACTACCTAAAGAGATGGAGAGATATTCAGTGTTCATGGATAGGAAGGCTAAACGTAGTTAAGATGTCAATTCCAACCAAACTGATCTACAGATTTAATGTAATTCCAATAAAAATTTCAACAACCTACTTTGCAGATTTGGAAAAGTTAGTCATCAAATTTATTTGGAAGGGAAGATGCCTTGAATTGCTAAAAATATTCTAAAAAAGAAAAATGAAGTGGGAGGACTTACACTGCCTGACTTTGAAGCCTCCTATAAAGACATAGTAGTCAAAACACCATGGTATTGGTATAAAGATAGACATATTGATCAATGGAATCAAATTGAGAATTCAGATGTAGACTACCAGATCTACAGTTGACTGATTTTTGATAAGGCTCCAAAATCCACTGAATTGGGACATAGCAGCCTCTTCAACAAATGGGGCTGGGAGAATTGGATATCTTTATCTAAAAGAATGAAAGAGGACCCCTACCTCACACACTATACAAAAAATTGATTCAGCATGGATCAAAGAGCTCAATATAAGAGACTGTACCATAAAATTCCTAGAAGATAATGTATGGAAACATCTTCAAGACCTAGTATTACTAGGTCATGTCTTAGACCTTACACTTAAAGCACAAACAATGAAAGAAAAAATAGATAAATGGGAACTCCTCAGAATTAAAAGTTTCTGTACCACAAAAGAACTTGTCAGAAAGGTAAGGAGACAACCAACTCAATGGGAGAAAATATTTGGAAACCATCTATCAGATAAGAGACTGACATCTTGTATATACAAAAAAATCTTACAACTTGATGACCTTAGTACAAATAGCCTAATTATAAAATGGGCAAAAGATATGAAAAGACATTTCTCCAAAGAGGACATACAAATGGCTAAAAACCACATGAAAAAAAAAAATGTTCATTTTCACTAATTATTAGGGAGATGCAAATTAAGACCACAGTGAGGTATCATCTCACACCAATAACAATGGCTGCCATTAAACAAATAGGAAACTACAAATGCTGGAGAGAATGTGGAGAAATTGGTACTCTTATTCGTTGCTGGTGAGACTGTATAATGGTCCAGCCACTTTGGAAGACAGTTTGGCAGTTCCTAAGAGAGCCAGGTATTGAGTTACCCTACAATCCAGCAATTTCACTTCTTGCTATTTACCCAGAGGTACTGAAAGGAGTGACACAAACAGATATTTGCACACCAATGTTCATAGCGGCATTGTTCACCTTTGCCAAGAAATGGAAACAACCTAAATGTCCTACATCAGATGAGTGGATAAACGAAACATGGTACATACATATGATGGAATACACACACCAGTGAGAAGGAACATGGTTGTGAAGCATGTGACAACATGGATGAGCCTTGGGGACATAATGTTGAGTGAAATAAGTCAGTTATAAAAAGAGAGAGATGTATGTTACCACTAACATGAACACTGTCAAAAACGTAAAACAAATGTATCATATTGTAGAATATAGGGGATCTAGAGATAGCAGCTGGTGAAGGGGGAATGATAATCTGATAAGAACAGATAAGATATTGAGGGTTATGTTAATGATACGGGAATGATCAGGAACAGCTATGGTTCATTAATTTTCTTGTGGTATGGTAGGAGCCATATTGGAAGCAATGAAGTTATTTGATGATATTTGTTTTTCTTGTTCCTTTGCTAAGTTTTATTTGGAAATTTTTTTTTAATAAATGAAGTTAATTAAAAAGGACTACATTTTGTGATTAGTTCTAAATCATGTATTATTTGATCATAAAGCATATATCTCTTGATCCTCTCTCCTTCATTATAAAAGAAGATAGGGAATACATGCTTGAGACTGATAAATACAGAGACACATGAAATATCATAACATGGTAATCTGTAAATCAACTCTAGATCAGTAGCTTTTAGTTCTCCCTTCATATTAGAATTTCTTGAAAAGCTTTCACAATACATCAGTCCGGGGAGCCTGAAACCCCCAAATTCCCAATTCTGATTTAATTGTTTTGTGGTTGGGCCAGGTCATCAATATATTTCAAAGTTCCTTTGATGGCTAAAATGCAACCACGTTTGAGCACCTCCTAATAAAAAGATTCACAGGAAAAAGTAATCATACCATAAAGAAGCTTCTTTTACAGTCTCTATTTTCCAATTGTGATTTATTCCTGTGTCTGTGACAATCTTACTCCGCTCTACCACTCTTGCGAGTGTCAGACTCCCCCATTCTACTACCCTCTGAAGGCTGCACATATATATCCTGCAGGAATCCGAGGTATAAAACGCCACAGGCTGAATTCATACCTTTGTCTCAAATTTCCTCCTTCTCCTCTGTAGATGTATTTCAACGGATCGTGCCATGACTGACCATTTGCTTAAGCCAGAAGCATGAGAAGAACATCAATACCTCAGTTCTCTTCTTCCTTCACCTAATCTTACACACAAAAAGTCCACCAAATTTTCTTTTATTCATCTTCTGTATGTATCCAGGTCTTCTCGTAGAGCCATCACCTTAGTGCCATCATCCTATCTTGCCTGGACTATTCTTACAGCCTCCTCAATATGTTTCTCTGATTTCAGTCTCGCCCATAAATAATCCAAGTTCCATACAAAGCCTTCAAAAGAACATCTGATCACAACCCTCTGTGGCCTAAAACGTTAATGTGGCCTGTCATGTCCTTTTTTTCTTTCAAACTTAATGATCACTTTATTAAAGGTACAAAATTTTTTTAAAACTATAAAAAAATGCATGTAAACTTGGGAGAAACATATCTTAAATTTTTATCATTTAACATCCTTAGCAAGGACTTGCTAAAATAGATTTTACATTGGAAAGGGAAGAAAATGAGAAAGGAAAGGGTTTTAGAGCTCCAATTTTTTTAAGTTTTATTCACACACCATACAATCTATCCTAAGTGTACAATCATGGCTCTTGGTATAATCACATAGTTATGTATTTACCACCACAATGTATATGGAAACATTCCCATTTCTTCCGGAAAGAAAGAAAAAAAAATCCCTTACCCCTTTCTTATTATCCCCGTTATTGACATTTAGCCTTGGAATAGTATCTTTGTTATAATTAATGAAAGAATATTACAATGTTACTGTTAACTATAGACCTTAGTTTGCATTAATTGTATGTTTCCCATATAACACTCCATTATTAACACCTTGTAATAGTGACATACATTTGCTCTAGTTCATGTAAAAACTTTATTTTGGTACAATTAACCACCATTATCGTCTACTCTAGGTTTTGCTAAATTGTACAGTCTCAGGTTTTATCCTCTAAGCTTTCCTTCTGGTGGCATTCATGACCCTAAGCTTCCTTTTTCAACCATCTGTCACATCTTTCTTGACTGTCCCCTGCTTGTCTCTCTCTCAGGGCTCATTTCTTCCAACCTCATTCTCCACATTCCAGCTACACCAACCTGCATTCTAGTTCATGCATGCCCTTACCTATTTCTTTGCACATGCTGTAGACACTCTTCAACTCATACTTCCTTAATTGTCCTCCTTTCTAATTCTAACTCACTCTTTTGTGCCACCTTATCTGGGCTGGCTTCCCCAACACTGAAATCTGGGTGAGTGTCTGCTTAGAGGTTCTCACAATACTGGGTTTCTCTCATCATGGCACTCACATTTTATTTACTCTCTATCTACTTGTTTATTTGTTCAAAAACACTGAAAGTTCTTTGATGGGCATACCTGCTTTGTTCCTAGTTGCATGTCCAATGATTTTCACAGTCCCTGAGAAGTAGTAGTTACCCAATAAACATTTGATGAATCTATGAGTAGAAGTGAATGATTGGGTATGAGCACATTATCATGAAACAGGTATCTGGTTTAACTACAGATAGGAATTAGTGGGGAGGAGTAGGAGGCCACAGATTTTTAAAAAATCATTGCTGTTGTCTTCAGTTCTGTTTATCAGAAAAAGCATAGCCATAGTATTGCAATGAGAAATAGTATTATAAGGTATTGAGTTAGGAAACTGAGATGTGTCTTCCACGTATTCCTAGAGCTTATTTTAAAAGAATGGGAAGGGACTTTACCAAGAAAAGTAAAAGGATCATCACAGTGAATTAAGAGACAATCAAAATTGTGTATTTGGAATGGTATCAGTTTATTATTTGGGGGATATTTACCAGAGTTCTTCAGCCCAGGGATAATAAGAGAGATGACCAATTATGGGATTTCTATCCAGATATCCTGGGAGGTTGATGTACAGGTCCAGGGCTGCTATAAAAGACCACATAGTTTGTGGAATATGGAAAGTACCCTCTGGAACCATGCCTAAGATTTTAGGACTTGAAAAACATAATTTAGATTTAGGAAAGGTGTGTGTTTTGTTTTTGGTCATTAGGATAGTAAATTGCAGAGTATTATGAAATAATGATTTTTACAAACCAAATACAGTTACTGAAAGAGAACCTCACTAAATGTGTTCACTTAATAGTTTTCCTTTTATCTTTGTTAAAAGGAGATACAATATGCAAGCAACCACAACTCCAAGGAACTTGTTCATAAGATAAAGCAACTAGTATACCTAAATGGCACTTTTAATGTTTTCTCGAGGAGAGTACAATTCACTTTAATGTGTATTTATTGGTCTCGGAATAACAACTTTTTCAGTGCAGAAGCATTTGTTGTGTAAATGTGACCATTATAAAATGTATCATGTTTTATTTTAGCAGATTGGAAATGGCCCTATAAGCATGGGGCAATATTGGTGAAAATGAAAAGTAAACTGCTCTGGCAAATGCACAATCCAGTTGGTGGCTGAAAGAAGATTCACAGCATAATACAGAATATTAAATAGCTTTCTGTAGAATAAGAAGCAGCATTTTGATTATAAACACTTTTTAACATAAATATCTATTAGGCAGTTTTTAAAAAAAGAACTGCATGTCTGTAATGGAACCCTCCTTTTAAGCCTTGTAATGAAACTCAAGAACAAAAAATCACAAAGATATATCAATAATTGAGCAGAGTAAGTGGAAAACAATTTGGGATAAAAAAATGAAATATGTCAAACAATCATATTTTGAGTGATGAAGCATATATATATTTACATATATACATATATATATATTTAGCAGTACAGAAGAGTGGAGACAAAAAACTTTTTGTCTTTGAATTCATTCAAATGAGCAATAAAAATTAGACCTGCAATTGATAAATTGTAGTAAGAAATCCATGTATCTAATGCTTTGCTTATTGTCCACTCAATTTCTCTTTAAAACAATAAGGATTTATCTTAAAAAGTAATCATGATATCTTAGCTTTTTAAATTTCTACTTGAAGTCTCAATTCAGTATCATTAAGGTAAAGTATTTTGCCATGTTTCATTATGCATGTCTCCATGCATAATGAATGCCTTAGAAGTCAGTATTTTCCATAGATCTAAATTCTCTCCTAAAAGATAAAAGAAAACTTTCTGGGGAGTAAATATTGCAAGGAAATCATATCCTTAATTATCCTAAATTAATAGCAATATATGTTCATAAATCAACAGACTTTTTTGACTCTTGTATTGTCTTTATAGCTATAAAGACAAATTCAAACAATAACAATATATGAGAAAAATAAATTTTTTCTTTCTTTTGCTTGGAAAGAAGATATTCAGTGGTCTTGTTCTTGTTTGGATATAAGCCTGTAGACTAGACATAAAATTAAAGGCAATATATTTAGTGTTTGAAGAAAACAGTGAATTGGCAAAAACATAGACATGGGTCATGGAAATCAGTGAATTCTATCACTTCTTAATTGAAAAAACTTAGCAAATTATTATTATTGAATCTCAGTTTTCACATCTGTAAAATTGGGATAATAATGTCTGCAATTCCGGGTTGATTGTAGGAAAAAACAACAGAGAATATTCATGATCACTGGCCAATTTCAGCAACATATAAGGTATGTAACAAATGTTAAAAGCTTCTTCACATAACAATTTGGTATAAAATTTTCAAAAATACACAATACAAAAATGGGGAGTTATTCCTCCTGTAAAATTTAATGGATCTCTTTAAATAACATTTGAAGCATCATTCAGTATATGCAAATTTATTTTTGCATCATTATTCAAAATATGTAGCCTCTGCCAAATGAGGTACACCTGTCACACACAGGTGGCAAAAGAAAAAAAAGACCAAGTTCCTTTCTTTGAAAAGATTACAGTATAGCTGGGAAGTCCTGAAAGGAGAAAAAAATATAAGCTAGCATATCAAGAAGTACAAAATGGTTAGAATGATAAATAAAATTTTATCCACAAGTGTGATGGAATCATCAGTTTTGGGTAGAGGGGAAAGGATTTTAAATTTTCAGTTCCAGATCTGAGAATATCAAGTGTTGAGGTTTGAGATAGGAAGGAGTAAGAGTCTTAAAAGGCTAAGTGCCATGTCAGCAGGGAGATAAGTAATAAATGGTTAATGAAAAGTAGCAACAGAAGAACTAATATTTATTGAATGAACTCAGTGAGTCCCAGACTGCGCTAAGCATATCATATACCTTCTCTCATCTAGCCTCACAACAGCCTTAGGTACGAATAGTCTTGCCATTGCAAAGATGGGGAAGTTAAGAACTAGAGAGGCTAAGTGACTTGCCTGGAATAAAAGAGTCAGTAAAGTGAACATGGCTGGATTTGAAGCCAGATTCTTCTAAAGAATGGTCCTTATATACTAGGTAAAATAATGTGGGAATAAAGATTTATTTCACAGAGTTCTAAATTGCCAATATCATATCAAAACTATTCAAGCCTTCCTTAGTGTCAGCAATCCATTTCTAACCCTATCTTACCAACACATTTTGGCATGTTTAAAGGATCAATTTATGGAAAAAACCTGAGGAATGAAGCTTCTTTACACAAACAGACACTTAGACAGATGGATAGACATTTGTATACAACCATGCATGCAAGTAGCACATACAAAGAGCATTCTAATTTTGATAATCTACTTTAGATGACATCTGCTTATTAGAAGGTAGTAACAGTATGATTAATATAATACTCACTAACCTCAATGTCATTTATACTGTACTTGACTTTGAAAACATGTTTTTTTATTTTTAGGATTGAGGGGATTGGCATGTTTATGCTAGATTTTAGCAAAGACCAAATGAAAGAAAGGAATCTCAGGGTGACTCCTCAAATCAAAAAGAAATTAGCAGCACTCCAGAACCCCCCATCTTCGTCTCTTTTGCCCTGGACTGAAGCTTTTTCTTTTTTTTTAACCATGCTCTGAGCTGGGCTTTTGCAGTTTTCTCTTTTCACAGACCCTCAGTCTATTTTATTCACAACAGGACGGAGAGGAAGGAAGCTTCAACTTAAGATAGAGATTCCCAAATTTACTGTGTGAGCTGCAAGTTGCACGGCAACAGCAAGTTATGCACATGACAAAGCAGAAAACCTATTCAATGACAAGAGGGACAGGACCGTCTTTCGTTTCTTCCTGCCCTCATTACTTGCTGTTACTGTGAGTGGGAAACTACAGATAAGAGGTGATGACAAATATTCCTTGGGGCCATGGTCTTATTGTCCTCATAAATCCTTTTCACCATTTAATTAGACTGGAGATGTGTATAACTAACATGACTGAACTCACTCAGGTTTTGTCAGGTGAAGACAAATGTCTTTGCATTTTAATCTTTTCCCACTGGAATCTATTGGACTACTTGCAAATTTAATAATCTTACACTGCTTAAAAATACTTTATTTTAGGATGTCTCATTTTTTTTTTCACTTATATGATTTCCATTTCCAGTAGAACAGGTCAGAGTAATTTCATTCAGAATCCATTCCTTAATCTGATTAAGATTCTGCAGGTGTTACATGGTGACTTAATAATAGCTCTTGGACAATTAAGTCACTATAGCTAATTTATAGTGGAACTGCATATGGAATAATATATTACTGCTCCACTGACTTTCAAAGGAATTCATTATGATTAATAATATTACAATAGCAATTGGAGGAAGTAATAATGATTTGCCACAAGTTATAAGGACTCATTGTCTAGTTTTAATCTTACTACATTGAAACCTTGAGCTGCAAGTAAAATTGGCAATACTTGATAATGAGATTTGGGACTCATAATAATTTCATTAACATAACTAGATTTTGGGTATTTCATGATAAGGAATATATGATACTTGGATTTCATTTAAAATGTTTTACTTAATTTAAATTAAACTATCTTAATAGCTTATGGTGAGCCTATGGTGATTATGTCTTATAAAGCCCCTTATTTGTCTTAAATGATTGATGGGTTTAATTCCTCCCTGTAAATTTTCCATATTTATACCCAAATCCAACAATTTCATACAATTAAGGGAAATAGAGAGCTTTGGCAAAAATAAACAGGGCTTAACTAATAACTATTGGATACAACAGTGAATCTGGGTGCAATAAAAAAATAGAGTTCAAGTCAATGAACTTTTATCAAATTCCTGGCTCTGTGTTAAACACTAGGGATACAAGTATGAAAAAGTCAGACTGCTCACTCTCAAGTAATTCTTAATGACGGAGATTCAGAGACGTATAACTAAACATAATACAACATAAAACTCACTTTATTAAGGCTTGGAATAAAGTTCCCCTAGAATAGAACACTCTCTTCTAGTTGAATAGTTCACAGAATCCTTTATAGAAGACATAGCATTTTGAGCTAGACTTGCCGAATGAGAGGAATTTCAGCTGTTGGGGGTTGGGGGGCATGGCAAATGTGGCAAAAATACTAGCAGAGAAATGATGATGCTCGGTGACCACAGGGGGCAGTGGAAAAATCTCAGATTCTTCCCTCATAGGCCGCCCCTCTGTGTTTCAGTTGGTTCATCCGTAAAATGTGTTACTTCCCTGATATTGTAGTCATTTTGCTCATACCTAAAAGAATCCTCACCATCGAATGCACTGACATAGTTGAAATCGCCTTGTAATCTATATACGTATTGTGATCATTATTGTTTGTAGTATTAAAATATTTATGATGCTAACATGAGAAAAGTGTAGAGAATATAAAGATTGTTTCAACAGAAAGGAGATAAGCAGCATCACAGACTAAGTCGCATTGTAGCCATGGGTAAAGAGACATGAGAAAAGTAGTAAGCAAGGAAAATAAGAGGGAAGAGAGAAGAAACAACAGTAAAAAAGTAAAATTGGTGAAAGTAAGCAATCAGCAGTAAAAGGCACAAGCTTGGACAAGAATGAGTAAGACTAGAGGCCGTAATGCAAGCCGTGGGAAGTGAATCAGAGCCTCAGGT
Source organism: Choloepus didactylus (assembly GCF_015220235.1). Lineage (NCBI taxonomy): Eukaryota > Metazoa > Chordata > Mammalia > Pilosa > Megalonychidae > Choloepus > Choloepus didactylus. The sequence goes on along the minus strand of NC_051323.1, from coordinate 14,761,892 downwards.
AACCAAAAGAGCAGTAACAGTGGCAATCCATAGGAAGAAAAGTTAAGCAAGTCCTCCCAGGTCTCTGAGCACATGCATGGAAGCTCAGTAATTCTTAAATAGCTTTGCCACAAAAAGAGAACAATCCGCAGTTCTGAAAAATAGTCTAGGAGCATATAGTGAGATGTCACCCCCAAAGTCCCATGGTCTCATTTCATTTTAGCTCATGTCGCCCTGAAGGCATGTCAACCTGAGTACTCCAGACATTGGGGTGGAGTCAGTCCCAAATACAGCAGAATTTCCCGTGTATGAAAGCGGGCATAGGAAGACAAACTGGCCATGCCTAAGTCAGACAGACATCACTGCCTATAGTTTCCAAACTCCTTCTAATGCAAAGTAAAGGTAGTTATTTAAAGAAATTCTACTAATCTTCAAAAAAAGAGAGAAAACATATACTGTATCTGAATTGAAAACCTTAGAAAACTGAATTATTTTGTGGATCATGGCAATGGTGACTCATCTGCTTGATATAATACCAGTTTTCAGAACAGAAGATTGGTGGTCAAACTTTACTGATAATGGCTTTCACAAATAGTTGTAAATGAATATTACTTTCTGTGTACAGAGCCCCCTGTAAGAGTTTATTTTAGTGTAAAATAGGAGGGAACTCTAAGGACCTGACCCAATCCTTATAAAATAAAAAAATACATATAAAACAAATTCTTAGGAGCAGTTGCACTTAGATTTGTTTTCAAGAAGGAACTCTGGAATATTAAGACTAGAATCTAAACCTCATGAAGTCAGGTAAGTTGCTTTGCTCTTCATTTTTGCTCATCACCAATAAGTGTTTATTGAATGAATAAACAGAAGCCTAGACAAAACATGATGAGAATAATCATAAGGGAAAATTTAGCATCCATAATAAGTATGCGACTATTTCAAATATATTAATTTCTGTACATTGTCCTTTTCTTCCAAAATGCTGATAACATTATTTTGAAGATGTGAACTTTAACCCATCATTGGTGACTGAGAATTGGTTGTCCTTATATTTAAGCAAACATAAGACAAGCTGACTATCTTAAGTGTTCTAATGCTGCAGTCCCTTATAAGACAAACCTTTAGGGATAGAATAATATGATGGTTCCATGTCATAGAAAGCAATGGAGCATTAATTTATTGACTCCAGAGTTTATGTTTTCATTTTAACAGAAAATATTCCCTAACTGGTTGACTCATAGTTTGTATATTTATTGATATATTCAGGATATAGTTTAGTTCTTCTTTCTCTAGATAATTATAAAGCTTATCATAAGGACAAGTAATACAACTCTATCAGAAATATAAGATTTCAATTATTTAATAATATGCCTTCTGCATTGTTAATGGTTTATTAATTGTAAATTAAGGAAATGCTATCTGAAAGTACATTAGCTGTTTTGAATGAAAGCTATACAGACTCAAGTTATTATTGGAGTTAGCATACTTAGTAGCATATTCACTTGTCTTCCTGGAAAGAGCTTTGTTATCACCATTAATACATGGCATAATTGAGTTATTCAGGGGATTTATTTTTGCCCAATATCTAAATGTGCATCATTAATGAAGGTAAAATGAACGTGAGTTTCCCAGATGTCAGGAAAACCTTATTGTTTTCCTGACACTGTGTCTCCAAATAGACCAGACAGATGCTTTCACGTGTAGCCTGTCTACTTCCTTTCTACATTTTTGAGGAGGAATACATCAATGTGATTTAAGAATAGATCTGCATATTAGCATTTTTCTATATTAAGTAAGGAATAAAATATAGTAAGCATGACACATGTAATTTAATGATGATTTTAGATCTAGCAGATTTATACAAAAGTCAACTGATAGGTTAACCTTTCTTTGAATAATATTTGGGAAAAAACAACAAAGTGCAAATGCACATAAATAAATTCTTTTTACTTGTTCTAAATTTTAAAACTAATCTTACAAGCACCAAGTAATAAAACTGGAGTGATTAATAGACCAGAAGTGTCTGCCTGTGATTCGGCTGATCAACTTGCAGACAAGTTGAATGGTAAATGTGCAAGATGCATAATGATTAGCAGAGTCAGGTTGAATCTTTTCTTCTGCTCACCTAAAGATTGCTTCTCTTTTCATTCACTTTTTCAGACTTCCTGCTCTATCCACAACCACAGTGTCTTCCTTTTAAAAGACAGCTACTGGTACTTTATATTTCAACCCAATTTTCCATAATGAGAAATTATTTTCTATGTTAATTATAGGAAAACAGGTCACTGTACCACAATCTTCTTTTTATTCCAAATAGTATTTCCTGGGTCTGTGGTCTCACACTGGGCATCTTAAAGAATTTCAAGGATTTGTTTTCTAAAATAACAAGAAAAAGTATTATCTTTAATGGAGGTGCTGCTTAAATTTTAAAACTTACTAAGGATTTTAAGAAGAGGCTCTATTTTTCTATTTTCATCTCCAAAATTTACCCTTTGAATCTTAGTATCTTCAGATTTGCATCATCATATTTAACTGCTATTTTGTGATATTTTTATGTAGATTTAATATTACCTCAGGGTCTGCTATTGGAAAGTAAATTCACTGAGAAAGTAATTATACAAGTGAACATTTTCTACTAACAGGATGAAAATGCTCAGGAATGAAAAGTTGCAATGCAAGTTTCTCATAATGGCACATACTTGTATGGTTATGGAATGACCCCTTCTCAATACATACTTCTTCCAGATAGATCAGCTTTCTCTCAAGAGACATGCATTTTTATTTTAATCAGGACCCAGTCTTCTATTGACATCATTTTGTATTATAGCTAATCTCAGCTGTAGCTCCTGGTCACTTCTGAGACAATATAAAATCAGCTTTAACACTTGATGAAACTCACAAGTTAGCAGAGAGGTCTTCTAACTACAAAATTCCATGGGTTGAAACATTTCTCCACCCTTTGCCTAAAACCAGTAGTTAGGCAGAAGGCCTTGTCATCAATGCAGTGTAAATTTCTTGTCTCCATCTGTTCACAAGAATCCAGAATCCAAATCAGGAACATTTCGACAGAACCTCCTCAGTTGCTGAAAGTTTCATTAGCTGCCTCTCTGGCACTGCATGCTGATGGAATTTTCAAATGAAAGGTGGATACTTGAGTCCCATAATGATCCGAAAGGGCAAACCTTGCAATGGACCCATCTCTACCCAGATGAGGTTAACCTGTAGTGAGATGATCGAATGTTCCACATAGAATCCTTTTAAACTTCCAGTTTAGCCATTTCATGGCTGTTTAAATACTAGTTATCCTGTGAAAGCAAACTTAGTGCCCTTTTCCACACAAGAGACTTTCCATTTATCATGAGACTCTGAAGTTTTCCTCTGCTACTCATGTCCAACTTCCAGAACCCAAGAACTTCTTCACTCATGTTCTTTGTTTTATTTGAACCAAGCAAACAACTCTTGGCTGGCTTGTGTGTTTCAATGAATATAAGATCAACCTATCCCTTTAAACGGATACTTCACCTAGAACAAAAGTACCCTAAGGGTTGGCAAACTTTTCCTGTCAAGGGCCAGATAATAACTATTTTAGGATTTGCTGGCTAGACAGTCTCTGTTGAAACTACTCAACTTTGCCATTGTAATGTGGAAAAATGATAGACAAAGAAGTATATGAATGTGCATGGTTGTGTCCGAATAAAAAAATATTTATATAAGCAGAGTGCAACTAGATTGGGGGTGGGGTGGATAGGGCTGCTATCTAATACCTAATATCACAAACATAATAACATTTCTGCTAAAAAGAGAAGGCAAGATAGAAGGCATACGACATATGAGAAATTATCCACTTTTTAAAAATTGGTTTAGTTTCATAAGATATGTATATTAGAGAGGCAGAAAGAACAAATCTACATCCCTCAATTTGAAGAGGGAAAGAGTAGAAGAGAGAACAGGATCTTGAACAGATGCGGTACACTTACAATGGAAAACTTTTAAGCAAAACATGCTGTTCAATGTATTTTATTTTATCTTTACATTTTTTATTGTGAAATTTAACATATATACACAACAGTGATAACTTTCAAAATACAATCTGACTAATAGTTAGAGAGCAAATATCAAAGAATGTTATGGGTTACAGTTCCACAATGTATTGTAGATTTTGGCTGCCCAGGACTTAAAGACTGTATGGCACAGTCTGTGGGTGTAACTTTAATGGTAAGGAGCAGTGGCATACAAGGGATATGGGATGTCTCCATCTCTGCAGAGAGGAGTACTGTATCACTGACATTGTTTAAAAGGCCATTGCATAGTGATACAAAAAAGACCAGCTCTTGGTTTTATTATTGTTTGAACATCCCATAAATGCCTCATTCGGGATAAACCACTTCTACCACCACCCCCTTTGTAACCCACTGGTTTACTGTGTAGTGAGAATGAAAATCTGGCCATAGAGAATGTGGGAAATTGCCTGATGCCACAGTGAATTCATCACACACACAGAGCAGAAAGAACCCAAAGCTCAAATTCTCCAGCTCGGACTGCCCACAACTGCTCCTTCCTTTCCACTTCCTAATTACCAATCTGTACAGAACTGATCAGATTCTAAACACAGTACAGAATACTGTACAATACTGAAAAGTAATTTTGTAGAGGACTTTCTCATATTATGTACAAATGCACTGATTAGGTAAAACAATGTTACAATGGGGAATTTGCAGTGTGATCCTCAGTTTAAAACAATTATGTTTTATAGAAAACATGAACAGTGGAATGGTATGAGATTTTTATTTTGTACTTCTCTATGTTTACACTTCATAAATGTTTGTAATTCATATTAATATAATTGATATAATCAGATAGAATTAAATATTGATAATTCAATAATTTATTAAATATTCTTAATTAAAAATTAACATTAACAAATGATATGACTATTTGAAAGGCAGTAAAGTTGAAATTTAAAAATATAAGTGGCTTATCTAAAGAAAATGATAGAAATATGGACTTGTATCATCTTATTTATGCTTTCTTTTCTCCAAAGTTATTTCATAAAATGCAGCCTCTGCAGGACCAAACCAGCTTCATGTGTCATTTTCCACACATGCTCACTTTAGCATGTGCACACACACACGCACGCACACACCCAAATATCAGATATTGTTTTCAAAGTCATAGTCATCCAGTAATTGTTTCATGAGAGTAAAGATGGTATAAAGGTTGAGAGGCCTCCAGAATTATTTGACCTAAGTTTTAAATCTGACTGCTAATTTTGTTTATGTCATTCTATGCAAGTTTTTTTTTTTTTTTTTATCAGTTAATTACTCTTTATAAAACTCTACAAGCTTTCTTAAGTAACTGAATTTACATCATACCATTCTAAGGAGGCTTAAAATGAGAAATATATTTGATGTGCTTAGTAGAATGTTTGGCACATTGTAAGCACTCAATAAATGCTCACCATTTATATTGAGTAATGGCTATGCACACTATACTGTACTAGTTCAGTGGGGAAAATAAAATAAATACCACAGGATGATTTGTTTTTCCAGTGTGATTTTGTAATCAATACATGTGAAAGATGAGAGAGAATGAAAAATCCTATTTTCATTTTGCCTATCAACATCTGTGGTGTAATCTATTAACTCATTCATGTATTTTCATTTTTATTTATGGCAATGGCAGTGTAAAAACATTTCCCCTTATTGAATGGTACAATCTATTGCCTTTTCTGTTCATCTAGCTTTGAAGACAGTGGTGTTTTGTCATTAGGTAGCATGCAGGAATAAATATATATTTAATTTAACTGGAAACCTTTGGACACTGAGGGCAGATCCTACCTGAACGTCAGAGCTCATCTACATCATCAAATTCTGAGCCTTAAGATTCCAGCTATTACAATAAAACTTGTTTGAAATATTAGAGATGAAATTTTGGAACTCGGTTAGTTTGCTGATGTTTTTATTCAAGAGACCATTTTTATGCAGACATTTGCTC